>NC_136008.1:26529786-26702286 GCF_048128805.1 Centroberyx gerrardi | reverse complement strand
AATCAACATTCAGAATTTGCCATGTTGCAAGTGGTCTAGTACAAATGAGTGTCATGTATTGTATTTCCATATCTCATACTGTGCATCTAATTTTTGAAACATTTGTGACAAATGCAATACCTGTACTTAACCAGGCAGAACAAATTGTTATTTGCAATGATGATGTGGCAAAACACAGGGAGTATATAATACTGATGTGGCTGAAATAAATCCATATCCATGCACAGCATTTATTCACTGTTGATGCAGAGCCCATGATGGCCAGTAGATGTCAGTCTTGCTAACAGAAAGTTATTGACTGCAATGGTGGTGTTTACAATGTGGTACAAGATTAGGAAGTTATGTCTTGTGGTGAGCTGGTTGAATGATTTATCAGTGGTCTCATTTATAGAAATACCACTGCTTCCATACTGCCGATTAGATTTATCTAAAGACAAACACATTTGTGATAATGTACCATACTCTGATATAACAAGATACTGTAGAAGAGAAGAGAAGAGAAGAGAAGAGAAGAGAAGAGAAGAGAAGAGAAGAGAAGAGACAAAATGTAAAATAATGTTATCAACAGATCTCATCCTCATCTCGCCCAAAAGGCCCAATGCATGATTGCAATATACTCCCTGTTGCTCCCATAGTCCCCACACTAATGGCTTTCTTTACATAGTGATTTTGTGGATTCAAGACTTTTTTCACTCTGAAATGTATTGCCTGAGCTTTTGATACAAGTGCTGACAGTATGTGGCTGCAAGATTTCAGTTTTATATGTAGTTTTAGGCTGTAAGAAGTTTGTTCTATGATGGGTTAACAAAGTTGCAAAAAGATTATTTTCCATCTACATGTCAAACTCTACAGAGGACAGAATCAGCTATAGAAATAAGTGAATAAATAAATAAAGCTTTTAATAAATACATAAATAAATGATAAAAAAAAAAAAAGTGTGCTGTGATGATTAACGTTGTGATAGCCAGAGAATTAAGAGATTTGGCTACCACTGCAGAGGACAATGATGATCGGAAATTAAATATGGAAACAAATAAATACTGAAATAAATGAGTAGGGAAATAAACAAATAAGGAAATGTATTATTTATTTTTTTGGCTACGAATTATTAGGGAGCACTAGTCTGGTAACACTTGAGTGATAACTTCATAGCTGGTCAGCATACAACTTTATTATGTCCACAGTGTCAGAGTAAATATCCTACTTCTATTGTTTGGAAATGAATACCACATGATACTGTACACATCCACTTTCACAATTTACAGCCATCTTTGACATGAATTCTGGTTGATATTTTCACATTTTCAGAATGTTTACAATTTGTTTTTGGCTAACATGATCTAGTTAGATGATAGATTGCATCTAACCTAGCTAGCTTGGAATGAAGATCTTTTTGACTAAAATGATTTTTTGAGGCTTGCAACCATAAAATAAATGGCAGGATTTGCTTGTTTGTTTAAAACTCATATTTTGGTCACTGTTCTCTGTTATACAAGGTCAGCCTGCCACAGGGGGACCTGGTCATGATCCCTGATTAGCCTAGCCCACTCCTTTTCTGAGAGGCTTGATAAATATCATATTATATTTATCTGGCTAATATCAGATCCCTGAACTGGAATTGGAACTGAAATTGAAAGTGAACAGAATAGCAATCCCTACTCTCAAGCTGTGTGGTTTTTCCTCATAGACCTGTGACAGGCTGCTGCCCTGGCACCGATTTCGCCAGTCAGCCTGTCTCTGTTCGATACTGGTGAAAATAAAGCGACAATGTGATTATGTAGGCATATATAGCGATCATTAATCAGAAACTTGCTGGAGTGAGACTCTCTTAACAACAATGTTAGGTAGTGAGCTAGCTAGATAGCTAGCTGGCTAGCTAGTAGACAACTATCCTCATAGTCGCAGATGTATGAAGAAGCGTATAGCTTAAACCCTTTATCCAGTTTGGTCGTGGGAGTCTTGGAGGTCAACCTGCATATACGATGTACATCGGAAATGTTCATCTATGGCAGCTCCAGAAGACACCATGAATAAAACAACGGCATATCCACATGTCGCTGGTACAACAACGAGCTTTCGGTAAAGCGAAACTGAACCAGAAACTAGTAAATCTGTTTTAACAGAATGCGGAAGTAAATTGGGCTTAACCCCTATTGCCACCTACTGTTAGGAAATCTTAGTGACTGGGCCGCTTTGTTGTGGGTCTTCCTGCCACCTACTGGTGGGAGGACTAAATGAGAAGACCTCTCTTGGAGGCCCTCACCTGACCTAGCATGCTGAGTAGGCTATATGACAATAAAATGGCCAATAAAATGTATGGCCAACAAAATTTATAGTATCTTTGTACCTTGACAAAAAGGTACAGCCCCAGTGTGATGGCATTTTGAGTGCATTCTGTGGAGCATTTTTTTAATGCCATTTTATGACCAGGGGCAGCCTATCTTAAAGAGCAGCTAACCCCCAAACCCAAATTTGTGTTGAAGCCTGACTTGGTGAAAAGTAGGGTACTGAACTGGCCATCTGCTATTGGCTGATCTTTGGTACCAAGTGATGTCAGGCTTCATCACAGATTTGGGTTTGGGGTTTAGTTACTCTTTGAACTACCTTACTCTCCTGAACAAAGCCAAGGCAATGTAAAACTTTGAAACTGTTGCATGCAACTCCAATGTATAAAATATTTTCCTAACTGTAATATCATATTGCAAAGCAATGCAAAGCTTGAGAGTGAAAGAAAGCAGCAGCCTGTGAGCCCAACACATTCACACAGCAGAGGTACACACTGTGTGTCAGTGTGGCATACCAATGTCCAAATGTTCTTTTGTTTCCTCTATCTATGACTAATAATCTCTCTCTCTTTCTCTCTCTCTCTCTCTCTCCCTCTCTCTCTCTCCCTCCCCCTTTTTCTCCCTAATGAGCTGTGGTCTGTTATCAGTCATTACAGGAAGCCTGATTATCCAACTGGCATTCTGCACACGTTCGCAGAGAACTTCCTGAAGGTGACCTTTTCAGGTTGCCATGGAAACCACAGAGAGAGAGAGAGAGAGAGAGAGAGGGAGAGAGAGAGAGAGAGAGAGAAAGAGAGAGAGATAACAGAACATGTTCTTCCAAACAAAACTACATTAGTATGCTGTGACGTGATGGCACATGCACAAGTCATTTCATGATGTGGCAATACAGATTCATTTGTTATCCATGAACAAATAAATGGGAATTCACTTATTACAAGAGATAGACCATTCAGACACTTCTATTTCTTACACAATGTTATTGCATCTAATTTATCTCAAACAATAGGGCTAAAAAGCACTATCACTTCCTCTGGGCGTAAGTCACTTCCCACAAATTACATCCACTAGTCCTGTGGATTGTGTTTCTAGGAGTGACTTAACCAACTTTTCCTGTTCAAGACCTTGGCAGTTAGTGCAATCAAAAAATGACTTACAAAAAATTAGACTTGACTATAGACGAGACTTCTAAAACATTGACTTCACTGTAGAATGTTTTATCTCTATGTTTCTTTTAATAACAGTCACAAATGGGTTCAGTTTGGCTCAAAACATACAATTAAATGGCAAAGGAGCTGCAAAGACACCACCAAGGCATGTCTGTGTGTGTGTGTGTGTGTGTGTGTGTGTGTGTGTGTGTGTGCATGCGCCGGGTTGTGTGACTCAGTGCATGAACGCATGTGTCTGCGACTGTTAGTTGCCAAGTGAATGGTGTGAGATTTACTCTGTGTCTGAAATACAGTATGAAACCACTCCAAGAACAGTTACACACAGGAGCTTTGAAACATGATAAAGGTCCCTTGTGTCGAATTGGCCTATTCAAATTTAATACCAGTGTAAGATGAAAGATGAAGTACTGCTTTCAGAAATTCTGATCTGTTTTCATTAAAGAGGTATCAGCCAAATCAAGAAAATGATTAAGTATTCATTTGGTGTTTTTGACTGCTTATTCCTATTCAGGGTTACGGGGATGGGGTCTATCCCAGCATGCATTGGGCGGAAGACAAGGTCTATCTCAGCAAGTAAGCTCTCTATCAGTAAGTTAGACTGTATGACTAACTACAGATCTCAAAACATTTTGGGAATAGAGAAAAGCTTAACTAATTTTTTCATTCACACATGTATCATTGCCTGCATTTTAATTTGTCCTGTCATGGCACAATGTTACTGCAATGAGCAGTGTTAGTCTTTAATAAGGTTACATGGGATATGCTGTTATCATCAACTGAGATATTTATCAATGAACAGTTTATCTGAAGCTTATAGTGAAATGCTGAACTCTGCAGTATTGCTCATATCTATATACCGAATAGATCCCAATTTTTCATTCTAGATGGTAACCTGTCTAACCGATCTGTGTATTTTGGTGTCCCCCAGGGTTCAATTCAAGGTCCTCTCTTATTCTCAAATTACCTACTCCTCCTCTGTGGTATTACCCATAAATATGGCATTCTCTTCTACTCTTATGGAGACAATACACAACTTTACAAAGCAATACAACCTGGTGATATATGATAGGTAAAGAAACTTGAACTTACATGTAAAAAAAATGGATGACAAACCCCTATTTCCACAATGCAGGCAAAACTCAAATCCACATTTTAGGCCTCAAGCAACAAAGAAGTTATCGTGGACCTCAGTGACCTAAAGGATTCTGTAAAAAATCTTGCTATTATCTTTGATTCAGACCTCTCCTTTAACAATAACACCAATGCAATAGCAGCATACGTATGGAAAAACTGATCAAGGGTATTGTGTCTTTCAAAATTGTCCACTGCACTACATGACACTAGCTGTCCCAACTGCATACTCCACCAACTTACTCCTTTTCCTTTAAATTGGTAAAGTCCTAATTCTATGTAACAGCTAGCATGCAATGGATTGCATGGAGGGATTTATGTGCAACATACATAGAATCATACATAGACAAATGTAGACAAGAGATGGTAACATGGACCAACATTGCAAATAGAGAGACATGCAGAAGCAATGAGACCAGTACAAAGAGATAGATAAAGACATTATCTGGGTGTTAGATTAGATAGATTTAACAGCATGAGAAATCACAGGACACTTACACTTGAAACAGAGATGATTTATCAATTATTCCTAAATGTTAATTGATGCCTCTATCTATGGAAGCACCCTGGGTGGCTCACCAGTCTATCACAGCAAGTAAGCTCTCTATCAGAAAATTAGACTGTATGACTAACCACAGATCTCTATTTGTTTTTGATATATTCTGTGAGACATAGCTGGACAATCATGGCCCTTGGTAAGCATTACCTATGTATCATTTGATACATAGGTAAGCATGTGGGCAGGCAGGCAAGCTTGCAGGTAGGAATGTAGGGGAAATGACAGATGACAGATTCATTAAATGACAGATTAATTGATGCCACCTATCTATGGAAATCCCTAATTTCAGCTGTCGCTAGGTCACACCCTCGGAAGGGGAATATGGGAATGGTAAGTAACACTGCTACGTCAAATAGAAAATCTTGGAACTGATCCACTTACAGTTAATGGGAGAGTGACTTTGTGGACACAGTGACTTTGTGGAGCCAGTGGAGCTAAATAAGGATATGAGCCCATATTCTCCAATTTATTTTCAATGAAGCAGCTCCAAGTTTTGTCTCTTGATGGAATCACATATTTCTGTCTTGATTCTTTTTTTTAGCTTGTTGAGAAGTTGCTTGTGTTCAAAATGATTGAATAAAATCGGTCTAAAATCACAGCAGTAGCACATGAGTCTTTTTCAGCTTAATAATAGGGTCTCATTGAGGGCCTTTATTGAATGGGAATTCTGGGAATTCCTTATTTGAGTCGTGATGTGGTTTGTCTCTGTAGGTCAAACCCTCCTCAAGGGGAATATTGAGGTGGTGACTAACACTTCCTTTCACAGTGTACGTCAGTAGCATTGCTAAAAATAGACTGTGCTGGAATGTGACTGGAATTTTGGAAAATGCTGTATCTGAGGATGGTCTTTCAGCGTGAGAGTCTATGTGTGTGGGTGTGTGGGTGTGTGTGTGTGTGGGCGTTTTAATGTGTACCTGCTGTGGATTTTAATGCGTGACTCTGATTCCTCTCCTTATTTCTTTCACTGTCTTCCCTCACTTTCTTTTTCCTTTGTCTCTGTGTGTTCTGTATATATATATATATATATATATATATATTCATGTGTGAGTGATTTTAGATATAGTAATAGTATATATATATATATATATATATATAGTAATAGTCATAATAGTCATAATAGTAATGAGTGAAATGCAGCACTTGCTTTTCTAGCTGGCAAAAAACAATATTGCACTGTCTGTTTTGATCAATGTTAAGTGCTTCAACAACAGAACAGATCAAACTGAAGCAAAACAGATCACAGAGTGGAACAGAGCAGAAAAAAACTTAATAAATGAATTGACTTGACAATTGACTTGACTTCAACACGTCTAACTGTGGTCATGAAGGAGGAGGAAGCCATAACTCAATGTGATTCAGTGTAATACTGTCCTGTCCCTTGATCTATTTTCCATAGCTGTTATTGCAGCTCTCCTGAGAAGTGACAGACCTTTTGTGCCCTCTGTTCCTATGGAAACATGTATCGGCCTATAGTGCAAACTGGGACTTGTAGTCTTTAATTATTATTATATTGAGGATGATCTATCTATCTATCTATCTATCTATCTATCTATCTATCTATCTATCTATCTATCCACCTGAATAGGGTCTGCATGAATGTTGCACCTTGAATGGATGTCTTTCATATGTTTGGCCATATGTTATGCTGCATCCGTCCTGGTTATTTATTTTCACAATTGAATCATATCGTCATGGACCTGGCGCCTGCGCAGTAGACGGCGTGAAAATCTGAATCATCGATGGAGAGAGAGAGAGAGAGAGAGAGAGAGAGAGAGAGAGAGAGAGAGAGAGAGAGAGAGAGAGGTGACTGTAGAGTGATGGGACCCGGCTGAGGGAACAGCAGCGAGTGTTCACTCTCCGAGCTGGTAATGACAGGTAGATGACAGTTTTTATATGTTTTTTCTTTTAAATCTTTTTAAACGCATTGGCAGTTTCGCTCAATCTTATTTCTGCTGAGAAAATACAAGAAATTTCGCATTTCTTGCATAGATCCTTTTAACTCTGTAATCCTTGCTCTCGATAACATCTTTCACATCTGGAAGTAAATATGATGTGGAAAATGTATTTTTTACCTTGTGTTGACATCTTGTATATTATTTGTCGATTGCTATATTCAATTTCGAAGCGTTTTTAGGCGTCGGTATATCAAATACATGCATTCACTTAAATCGTAACTTCATTCATTAGCTGTTACCTGCAAATTTCATATTCAGTGATTGCATCTTTTCAGGTGTTTCGGATGTAAAACGACCTGCTTTGATTCAGGGTTGATTCATCTTTTAAGCGTAATTAAAACGTGTGTTCCGTGTCTATTTGCGTCTCGAGGGGGGCAGGGAGGAGATGTGTTCTGTTTTCAGTCTGGCGTCACATATTACGTCTGTGTGTTTTCCTCCGGTGCTGAGGGGCTGGATGATAATAATGGCGCTCAGCACCATGGACAGCTCCAGGTTGAATAGGTTGACACAGCAGGCGGGTTACACTAGTTGTGGGATTTGATGTTTGCATTTGTGTATTTTGATTTTTTCTTTATTGGAGTTCTATTTTAGTTTCAGCTCGAGTTTCGTTTATTTTGTATTTTCTGGAAGGTTTAGTTTTTAGTTTTCATTTAGTTTCAGTTGGAATTTTAGTATGTTGACTGTCCTGGATTAGGGGAATGTGAGCCACTGTTTATGTGTCTAAATAAGGTAGACTGAGAGTTGTAGTATCTATCAACATAATGTTGATAGATACTACTACTACTGTTCACTTCAGAGATCAGTTTACCTGGCCATGATCCCCATGGGTATAATGTGAACAAATTAAACAAAATGTCCAAAGTATGGTAGATATGGTAGTACTTTGTATTTTCACAGTAAAAGCTAAAAGAAGACACTAGGCTGATATCTCTGCTACATCTCTGCTTGCTTAGCAACTGCAGACAAATGCCATCTTGACTATGGGTGTGATTTCAACAGTGACTGTGAATTTGAAAGATGTAGAGATCTTATCATTGGTGTTTACATTACTGGGTAAGGTAGCACTTTAATATGTTTGTCAGGTAGTGTTTCATGTCACTTTTGTCCTGTAAAAATCTCTTAACTTCATTGTTTTCAGTGTTTTTGCTTGAATTGGAAGGATGCATGGTCCTCTATCTGTCCAGTAAGTTCCATGACCCCAGCACCAATGACAGCAATTCAAAATGTGGTTATATGGATTCAAATGTGCATTAGTGTCAATGGGAAAATTAGTCAGCTTTTTGCAATTTGTTAACAGTTGAATTTATGGAGATACAATGTTCTCATCAGATAGCAAAAATATGTTGATACATATGTTTTCCACACAACTTCACGGTCAGGATGCCTACAGTAAGAATTATATAGTTCTGCTCCTCTGCGTCTCCCTGCACACCTCTCATTGAAAATGAATGAGGACCAGGCAACTATTGCATCCCGTGTAAAAAGCAGTACTCTCGATCCAGAGGACCACTGATCCAGATCGAGAACCACTGAATTCCTACATCTTGCAATGTAATGACAGCAATTCACAATCATAGCCATTTCTCATAGCCAATTTCCAGATTTGCAGTTTTCTTATAGTGGCTGGATGATGAATATTTAAACTCTCTTCACTAGAAACTCAACAATGACTATATGCAGATACAGCTAGAGAGAGACTTCACTACATCAGAACAGAATCATAGAGAGAGAGAGAGAGAGCGAGAGAGAGAGAGAGAGAGCGAGAGAGAGAGAGAGAGAGAGAGAGAGAGAGAGAGAGAGAGAGAGAGAGAGAGAGGGAGGGACATCTGAGTCAGACGTTCACAAGAGTCCTCAGCAGGTACACATCGATGTTGTGATGTGATTAACGTGATCAACCAGGAAACAGTGTGCCTCATCTTCCTGCAGCACTTCACTCATCACACTTATTGGGTTATGTGATTGGTTATGTGACGAACCACCAGACATGTCTTACATTATACTGCAGCTAGTCTTGTGTATGATAATGATAAAAGCTTTTTGTATACAAACAAGGCCATTTAGATAATAAATACACAAATAAGGGACTGTAGAATATTTCAAAATGTCACCTTTTACAGTAATTGAGAAAAACTGATTTTCCCATTGAGGTGCATGGCATTTGACATTTTATAATGCAATCCAAGGGCATAGCTTAGTCCTTGGGTCATGAGACATTTTCTAGATGTGAGTGGGTAATGTCAGCTGTCAATGTCATGAAAACATAAAATGGATTTAATTAGACGACCACGTTCCTGCAGGACACCAGCGATTCCCTTTGTGTGGATGCTTAATAATAGAACTTAGGAAGGCAGCGTGTCTTGTCTTCCTTCTGCACTTTAAGCACAACACAGTTGTGTAATGACATTGATGGTGAGGCCGCCTTGTGGTTAGAGACGCTGTTCCGTGACTAGAAGGTCACAGTTTCAATCCTCACATGTCCGTCCCTGTCAGTGTCCTTCAGCGTGACATTGAAGTGCTGTTTCCTCTGCCATTATGATTACACACCTTGGATCGCTGTATGTATTTGTCATTCTGTGAGTTTTAATTGAGTTTTAAGTCAAGAGACCTCAACAAAAATTCATTCACAAGCAACTCTTATTTACCTTCGTTTACCTGACAACACCTGAAGAACCTCAAAGGAAGTAAGATTACTTCCACTGTTAGCTATAAACTGCTTGTGGGTTTGATTGCACATGATGCTGTATATCCTAATGTAAGAGCCATTCTAAAAGAAGAGATGTTTTGAGATATATTTTGTGATTTTTAGATTTGAAATAATGACAATAGTGTTCATTGATATCAGTGATATTTGAACTATAGTCATATTTGTTGATTATTATGGAACATTAGATTTTCCTATAGTTTCTTATGTATAATACTGTATATCCCATTTAGTTGAAATGCTCCTTTACATTTACCCTTGACGTCTCTGTCATTAGACTCAATTGGAGTGAGCAACACAGTTTTTCGACTGAGAAAAATGATTTGTTTTTCATTAAATATTCTAAATGGGGTTACTGGTCTCTCGAGGTTTATTTGCATCAGACTCATTGCTTTTTGCATGAACTTCAACTCAGTACTTGCACATTTTGAAAAACTGTGAGTGCCGCTCCACCTAATACTCACCCACATGCAATCTATCAATTTGAGATAGTGTCTGCGGATTAGTGCTTCCAAATACGCGCTTAAAATTATTTCCTATAATATATAATGGGCTAACCGATTCCTGGGATAATGTTTCATTCATAAATGCTAATAAGTTATTTATGGCATTTCCTTTGGCCACTGTACCAGTGATTCACTCTGATAAGAGTGAAATCAGACTTTTACACAGAGTGAGAGCAGATGTTTTTGTTTTTTTACTTGAATGACATTGCCTGACAGAAGAGAAGAACCCATATTACCTTAATTGACATCACTTACTAGAATGTCTGTATATCTCTTATGCTCCATTGATAATAAACATGAATCACTGCCCACAATCATAGCAAAACAAACTATAGCGTGGGAATGGAAGCATTTTATATGACATCCCAAAGATGATTTATCTATCCTGATAAGCCAGAGAGCACATTAAGCTAATGGTTTGGTTTTGCAGATTTAACCTAGGGAACACACTTATGATAGCAACTGCTTGTTTGTTTCTTAGATAGTTTGTGAGTCCTTTTATCATCAGTATCATCAGCGCACACAATGCTGCTGTGATACCATAACATTCTGCAAAACCATACGTTATTACTGGGGATGATGTGCCTCTCTCGACTTTGTATCGCCCAAAAAAAAACAACACTTATTTTTTCTCCAACTTTTATTCCCTAGACCAATTCAGCTGCAGTGCACAGGAACAGTAATTGAGATTCAGTGCTAGCTGCTAGAAACTAGAAACCCAGTTATATGAGAGGCACTGAGCTGTAAAATGCTTCAAGATCTCCAAAGGATACAGATGGAATAACAAATGCTTGTGAAAGCACATTTCCCGAAATAGATAGTTGTTTTTCAGGGTACAAGAACCACATTTATTGCACCAAAACAAAATGAAAGAAAACTCATTTGAAGAAAGATAACAGGTTTGTTGGTGGAAAGGCCAGAAAAAACATACAGTGTTGATAATATACTGTATATTTGACTTTTATATGTGTAAGATTTGTGTGAATCAGCTTTAGCCTGGTATCTCAATGTATTTCATTTTAAGCTTTTCCTGTAAGAGTTCAGATTGATGTGGTTCTACTGTACTGTACTAATCTGATAAACTGACTGTTGTTGATGCTGTTTCAACTGTTCCGTAACAGACAGAACAGAATGCATCAAAACTGAAAAGGACATCGCAAACATCACATGCAGCAATGCAGAACATATTTTCCATTATTTGGTGAACAATTCACCACTGCTGTTGTCGTATTTGTTCTGTGAAAGGAAAACTGAACTCATGATCTGTCTTGTAAGACAAAAGAGGGTCATAAACCTACAATGATGTAAGAAAATATGTTCCTTAATTTAGCAACAAATCAGTGTTATTGTTGTATTATCCAAAAAAAGGAAGAAAAAAAAGATCAAAGGCACACTGCCACTGAGTATTTGATATTTGGTATAGTGTTTTTATGCAGCAACAAATTCACCACAGTCGTCGTCATAGTAGTATTTTTGTTGCAGTTATTGTTGTTATGAAAGACAATATGAAATGAAATAATGCAAGCCAGTGTTGTGCAGGTCAGCACTTTCCTTATTCAATAGTTTACAGAATACTGCGTCTGAAGAGGAGGGGTTGTAATATTTCATGGCATATTTCATAACAGAAGACGGGGAGAAATGCATCATTAATCTCAATATACTGACGCATCCATGCTTTCACAGTACAGTGTTACGTAACTTTCTGGCAGTGTGTGTGAGTGTACATGTCTGTGTGTATGTATACAGTATATAAATATGTGTGTACATTTGTGTAGAAGTTGAAGGCAGCAAGTGTGTGTGAGAGAGAGTTTCTCAACATACTGTGTGGGTGGTTTCTTAAAGGCAATGTGCAGACATGCATTCATGCATGTCTCTCTCCATCTTTCTTCAATCCCAGAAGAGGTGACCTATTGTGTGTGTGTGTGTGTGTGTGTTGTCCTCATGCAGGCAGACAGATGTGAAGGATGACGTCTTGCTCAGAGATCTGTGGGTCAGAGTATGTTGAGCAAGCCCAGGCCGCCGGGAATTGCCAGCAGTATGGAGTCCGCTCCTACCTACACCAGGTAGAACACACACACACACTCACAAACCCTACAGTCTCATATCTCAATCACATGATTTTAAACCTGAAGTTCGAGAAAGGCTTTTTGATCTTGTCCACCATCGGCCATTCTCTAATGGGTTCAAGTTTTTGTTCTTGTATGGCTGGTAAAGGAAAAAGTCATCTCTCTCTTATCCCTAATCCAGTTTTATGAGGAGTGCACAGCTTCCATCTGGGAACGTGATGAAGATTTTCAGATTCAGAGATCGCCTAGCCGGTGGAGCTCTTTACTCTGGAAGGTGAGGTTAGCCTTCAGCTTGCTCCAATAAGACTATCTTATTGCTTTTACTCTTATTTGGATAATCACCTAAAATGAAATTACTTCGACCACTGACCTGTGACCTGCTCCCAAAAGCATCTTCAGACTAAGATCATCCTTGTGTTATTGATGGTTTTTGGGAATCTTGGTCCCGTGCTCTCCCTCATCCTCCAGTTTCTTTTCCCCTGCAGGTCTGTCTCGCGTTCGGCACCCTGATCTTGTTTGCAGGCCTCATCGTCCTCCTGGTGGGCTACGCCACTCCAGCCAGGATCGAGGCTTTTGGCGAGGATGATCTCCTTTTTGTTGACAGGTACAGTAATAGCACAGTACATCAATGGGAGGGAATCAGTTGAATCTTTTTGTCTGCCCACACAATATTTTAACATTCTTATATACAGTATAAAATATAGAAATAGCCTGCTCCTCCAAACAGTGAATCATGTGGCTGCAACTCAATATATAAAGTATGCAGACAAGGTGAAGTGGTTTAGTTTTTTTGTTTGACCAAATATTACAATGGGCAAGATACGTGATCTAAGCAACTTTGACCTTGGTCTGACTGTTGGTTCAGCATCTCAGAAACAGCTGCCGTCCTGGGATTTTCACACTATGGTGTGAAATGGTGCGATAAACAAAAAACTTCCAGTGACTGTGGCTGAAAACACCTGAGAGAGGTCAGGGGAGAATGGGCAGATTTGTTCAAGCAAACAGAAAGGCCACAATGCTCCAATAACAGCTCTTTACGACAGTGGTGTGCAGAAGGGCATCTCACAACACACAAGCTGTTTG
The DNA here is from genome assembly GCF_048128805.1 of Centroberyx gerrardi. Lineage (NCBI taxonomy): Eukaryota > Metazoa > Chordata > Actinopteri > Beryciformes > Berycidae > Centroberyx > Centroberyx gerrardi. The sequence goes on along the minus strand of NC_136008.1, from coordinate 26,688,831 downwards.
CCCTTATGATAACTGGGCTGTAGCAACAGATGACCAGCCGGCACTAGACAGGTGGCTGGTACACCTGTCCGGTGAGTGTGTATCTTAAAGGTCCCATATGGTGTAAAACAGGATTTCTCTTGCCTCTTTGATTATAAAGGAGTTGGATGGTCTATCTAAACATGGTGAAAGTATCAAAACGCACAGTTGCCAACTAAATCCACACAATCCATATTAGAAAAGCGAGCCTCTAAACGAGCCGTTTGGACTTCCGTAACTTTGTGGCGTCACAAAGGTTCGCTCATTATCATTTTTGTAAGAAATAATAGATTAACAAAGTGTTTTTTTCAAAGCGGTTGAGCGGTTGTCATTGTTTATTACCGGAGAGTTTTCCCTACCTGTAGCTGCCGGGCTGCGGTGTCTCACGTTTCACTCTTGAAACGGTTAGCCAATCAGAACAGAGGGTCGTTAATATTAATGAGCCTTAAAGACACGGCGACAGAAACAGTCTGTTCTTGGTAAGGCTCAGAGATGTGCTGGAAAATGAACGTGTAAAAATGGATTGAGAGTGTTTTTGGTACATGACACCACACACACAGCTTTGAATGGACCTCAAGACAGGAAATACAACACTGGAAAGTGGAGAATATGGGACCTTTAATTGTTCTAATTGTAGTAGGAATCTTTACCGTATTTTAATTTATCTCACATCACAACCTTGCCTGCAAGAGATGATCATAACGAAACACACATGCAGTGGGTAGAGCAGTAGCCATTGTAGAACTGACACTGATGTTAAGCTATTAATTAATGTTAAAAAGCAATTGCCCTCTTCTTTGACAGCCATGCTGTCAGTTTCAACCGCGCGCTGGATGTTTGCAAGCTGACTGGGGCCGTGCTGTTCTGTGTGGGAGGCACCTCCATGGCCGTGGGTCTCCTGCTGTCTGCCTTTGCCAAGAGCTACTCCAAAGAAGAACTGTACCTGCAGCAGAAGTTTAAGGAGAGGCTGGCGGATCTGCACGCAACAGTCGGTGAGGTTTCAATCTGTTCTGTCTCATTACACCGCAGTGGAATGAATGATTAAAGCATTTCAAGCCAATAAATTGTACAGTAAGTGCAAGGATTAGCATAACCCTAAAGCAAACATACTGTATACTATCTACTAAATAATACAGTAGGAATACACAAAAAATAATACCACTCATACTGTATGTGCTTGGTGCTGCAACATATACATAACAATACTGCTGTCATCACAGGTAACCCCATAACGAGAGCACCGACCCCCGGAGAGGGAAAGGTGCCGGTCACGCTTTCCAAAGTCCAGAACATCCAGCCAGTGACCACGAAATCAGAGACCTGACAGCAGTCCAGATGAAGGAATAAAGTGAAGACGTGCGTGTGTGTGGACGGATGGACGTGCAAACCGTGTGTGTGTGTGTGTGTATCTGCGTGCATATGTGTACGTAGGTCTATGTGTGCATCTTCTCTTTTGAAAGGTCAGCTTACATGACTGGGTAGTACTGGTTCTCGATCTCTATGTGCTGTTAAACTTTGATTTGACATGTTTCAAAGCCTACTGTAAGGTTATGTAAGTGCAGGGTCGATACAGCTGGTCAAAGCTTGAGTCTTTTATTGGAACATCAGCTGGATGAACTTCAAAGTCATGGAGTAAAGCACATGCAGGACTTGAGCCAGGCAATTCTAACACTTACACCCATCCAAAAACAGACAAACACATAGCTGCTGAACATACATGAAATATGTCATTGTAGTTGATCCATTTCCGTTTCCATTTACATATTGTGCGCAGCAGCAGATGCAGTGTCGTTTGATGTTACAAATGATCGGTCCTCATTCCCTGCTCTGATCAAAAGAAGCACTGAACAAAACCAGAAGCAAATTTCCTGCCTAGTGTCTAAAAGGACATCAGACGTTCAGCTGTTTCTATGTAGGTTTATGTGCATGTGTTTGAGTGTGTGTGTATGCAACTTAGCTGCACACAAGAGCTGACAATCACAGCCGCACAATATTAATACAAGTCTTTTAAACACTTTAGAGGGATGTGTTTTTGATGCCAAGCCAAGAGATGCAGAAGCAGATAGGTGGCCGACAGCTCACAGGTGTCAGAGCAGATAAGACGTTGGAGCAGATTTGAAGCGATCTTAAGGGCAGATTTCACGCTGACATTTTCCCCTGTCTGCTCGGGCCTCAATCTCCCCGCAATTCGGTAAATCGCCAGACAGGATCGATAGACGAGAGCAGACAGACTGATGGAGCAAAAGGCGCGTGAATTGACCCAGACAGAACACACACAATGAAAAAGCCAGTCATTTAGAAATCCTCACATTTGGACATATCACTTGCTCGATAAGATAGATAAAGCATACCTCATGATTTTTATATTATTTTTGAATGCAGTTATTTTTCTTAACAATTGCACATACACTCTCTCTGTCTCTCTGTCTCTCTTTTGGAAGTAATTCCAGCCATCCATCCACATGAGCACATTTTTCAAGGGTGCACAAAGAGACACAAAACAGCATGATAACTATTGGGTCCATAACATCATCAACACTCATCACAGCTGTCTGTCTGCCGGTATCCACAGATGTTTTGGATATAATAACTGCCTTCCTGCACTCACAAAAAAACTTGAAATAACACTGTAGGATATGTTGTACTAAGTTGAACATATGTAACATATACTCAATTGAATATGAAGAAATGATACAATATGTAACACACCTTTAGTGCATCATTATGTCAACAAAGCTTGTTTTAGAGTGTATTGGTTGAGCGTTTTTTTTTTTTTTTTTGGACCCAGGATTTGTGTCACAACTCTCTGTCCATAGTTGATTTTTTGGGTTATATTTTGAAAATGTTGCTTATAAATTTGCGTGCCTATTTGTCTCTGTATTGTGTTATGTAAGATCTGTGTGTCTTTTGAAACCATTGCACACTCAGACACTCATTTTTGTGCACAATTTATATGAACACACCGGTTTATACTGTACTTGGCTAGAAGAATGGTACAGCAGTAGGTCATTGTGTAAGTGGCACCAACTTACATCTCTCCTTCATAAACAGAGGCAGCAGCAATGCAGAAAACATAAAACGACAAACTGCTACATGTATATGATCATGTAAGATGACCTTTTGACATCACTAACCTCCACTCTTCTCTTTCTCCTTTCTTCTTTTACTTTTTTATAGATGTGTGATGTCATTTTAACACATTTAGTCATTTTAGACACAACACAAACACAACGCTGTAACTACGAACAACGAAAATACTCTTAATAGTCAATACAAGTTAAAAAAAACACCGTTAAGCTGCAAACATACAACAACATACCAAGAAGTTATACAAGCTGTTACGAACAATGTAGTCGGAATGGTCAGTCGGTGGTTGATAATGTGTTGAGTTGTAGTGCCATGTTGTGAATAATGAATTTGTTTTTTATCGCTATCATTTGATGGAGTAAAGTTGAGCCCTTCATTCCAAAGCCAGATATAAATGTTATAGAATATGTGTGTTGGAGCAGTTTAAAGGCCGCGGTACATCGGCAGCTTTTTAGGCAACGTAGGCCAACATAGACGGAGAGAACCGAAACATCATGAAAAAAAAGGTTGGTTGTAATTGCAAAGCTAATTTTGCTCAAAACGTTACCCATGTATCATTGCCTTAAAGATAGACTCAGTGGTGTGATGTCTCCCACAGACTTCAGGGAAATTTCAGGTGAAGATGTTTTTTTTTTTGTTGTTTAAGTACGAATAGTAAGAAGTTGTTTAACTTTGGACTACTTAAACCAAACTCTTTAAACACTCGGATTTCAAAAACCCTGTTCTGAAATATCCAAGACAGGATCTACACATACAAGAACAGAAAAGTCTTTGCGTCACCTGTCTAATCTCCTTATGGCTGTCTAAACAAAGAGAAACCACCTGAGAAGATCAGATCGGTGCCGCAAAGGATGAAAACAGAGATTTTTTTTTCTGTCCTTGTGTCAATCCGACCCTAGAGAGAAAAGGTTTTTCTGGTTTTGACATCACTTCCTCTGATTCTACCTTCAAGGGTCTCCTGATGTAACAGTGGATTCTACCAGGAAATAGAGACAGCATACTGTACCTATTGGAGACTGGATAAAGAGCAGATATATATATCAATGTCTATATATGTATATTTTTCAAAGAACAAAATAAAAACGGGAATATTCTGCAGCTCAGTAATGCGGGAAAATCGTTGCATTTGCTGTTGTATTGTCACTTTGTAAATTTCCTCTTCTTCTCCTGCATGCTTAAGCTGTACACACATCACACCGTACAAGCTCCCATGGTGGTCAGGAGAAAAAAAGCTATTGAAAGCATACTTACCAATACTGAGAATGGAGTGAAAATTCATACATAGCCGGCAGCTTATCTCCAAACTGCCTTAGTGTTCCCGATGGTTAGAGTGATTTGTTTTATTCTTCTGTCAAACTAGAGAGAAGATTTCTACCAATAACAATTCACTGGTCCCTTTATTTTTATTTTTTTAAGGCTTAGCTAGATGTAGTTCCTAGATACTGTACCTTTCAAATCTTTTAGCCATAATGGGTCAGGGAAATCATCAGTCAGGGACCTGTTGGTCACTTTGGCGGTCAAAATCTGTGTTTTATATGGCAAATATTTCTCACTATATTTTTATAGACAGGCTTTTATGTCATTTTTTTCATTCTTGTATTTACCCGTTTTATTTCTTTTCAACCTTATTGTTTTCATTGTTTTTTTCTCTGTAAAGCACTTTCTAGTGTGAGAACAGCAGAGAGAAGTGACATACAAATGACGCTATATAATCTCATTGTCATTTTTTCCAACTATATCTGACATTTGCTGTCTTCAGCTCAATATATATATAATATAATATTATATAATAATAATAATAATATATAATATTATATGCTTAAGCTAATTCTTTTTATTCTTAATGATAAACTGTATCTCACATCACTCTTGCTACAAAGAGAAGAACAAAGGAAGACTTGGGAGCTGGCTCTCATCACTAAACATGCCTGTCAGTGTGTTCCAACATCCTAAACCTCCATTACATTATGTAAGAGCTTTTACCATAATCAATCAAGAGAGTCATTTAGGTAGGGAGGGGAGTGGAGAATGCAGGGCCTGATTAACACACACACACACACACACACTGAAAGAGACCAGTGGGACAGATAACACAGGATGGATGGTGCCTCCAGAAATAGAACCTTGAGGATCATCACCTCGACAAGTGGAGCTGGATGACTCACAGATACTCTCTCTCTCTCTCTTCCTCCCTCACCCTCTTCCTCAGCCATGTTCTCCCTCTCTCATGGGATGGTGAGTCACTAACACATTGACTGCCTGAATCCCAATATGAACTACTGCGGCAGGAGGAGGAGGGCAGAGAGGCCATCGCACAAACTGAATTAGATCACACATACGAGCTTCCTGTCTGTGGGTGGCGGTTCATAGTGCTCCGTGCAACCTCGTTTCATGGGAAAAGAGCAGGGCAAAGTAAACCGGTCTGTCCTGACAGATAATTAGATGAGTGTCAGCGGCATCCTTTTCATGCTTTTCACCTTCCTTCTCTGCCATGCTCAAAGCTGCACCAGGCAAAGATTTTTATGTAAAAAGCTTTAAATCCTGGTTCTTTAAAGTCACACTGAAATGAAACTTTTTTTTGCCTCTTTAGCTCATTCTATTATACCATACACCTATTTGGCAATTTATGCCAAAAAAAATGACAAAAAAATATATTTTCTTGTATTTCTATATGAAAATGTCTTTACTTTTACTTCCTGGAAAATCTTTAGTGGTGACATCATCATGTACCAGGAGGCGTACATAAAAATTTCAACCAATAAAACCATTGCAGATTTTTTAACAATCCCGCAACTCTGCCATCAAATCAAACTTCCTTTCTCTCCCTGACTGATATTCCATTGGTTTACACTTTTGAATGACCCCTCCTCACTTTATGTCCCGCCTCAATATCCTGTTTCAACAGGAAATACATCACATTATGGAAGCAAAATGCTCTTGAAATCCGGTTTCATTGTGACTTTGGGGGTGGAGAATGGGTACAAAATGGGTATCAAGCCTATTGCTTTAGGAACCCAAGAATAGCAGTTTTGCTCTCACAAGCCTGTAGTCCACGATGAGTGGTCTACAGTTTCTGATTTTGAATCCCTGTTTCTGATTTTGAATCCCTGCATTAAAGCCGCAATCAGCGAAATTTTCAGACCACTAGAGCGACGGAAACCACAACACATTTGTAAATAACACACAGCAAAGCCACTGCACTACAGAGGCCAACAAAGGACATATACTGCAAAGCACCGTGCATAAAGGCTAACAGCTAAGCTAACCGTACCTACAGAGAAGTGTCGCTGTCTCGCTTTGACAGGCCTTTCTCCCGCTGAAGGTTACATGTCCCACAATGACAAGTGAAGAGGGAGGTAACAAATTTACCAGTTTAAGAAGTTCACTCGCTCGTTTTGATTCCGCCATTATGAGATTTTTTGTCAGGAATGGGAGGGGGAGAGCACCGCTTTTAAACAGTGAGGAGCGAGGAGACAAGCTAGTTTAAAACCTGAATGGCCCAGGCAGAGTTTCATTCCAGACCAGAATTTGACAAGAAGCTTCAGAAAAGAGGTGAAAACAGCAACACAGCTCAGCTGGCTGCTGTGTGGATATTGGTTTATATCATTATGTCTCACTTAAATCTCCACATAGCACACAGTTTCAGGATTGGTTACATGGTTTGATATTGCTTATTGCAGGTTTAAGGCAATTCACATGGACAAAGTTTTTAAGCAATATGGATAGGCATTTTTACAAAACATAATGGACAAAAGTCTTTTTTCCATTGTATTTTTGTTCCTTATGGATCACCAGACAGAGGTGGAGAGAGTGCTGAAATATTCTGCTCAAGTAGTACTTAAGTGCTACTGATTACATGCTTTGGCATGATCTTACAAATAATTTGATAGGTCATTATCAGCCAAGGTTTTGGCTTTTTGCACTGTATTTCATTGAAGCACACTTAGAAGTAGCGTTAGTTATAATTCTGTTTTTGATACATATGAGCTCAAATGTGACAGACAAATTGGTATAATTTATTTAATATTGTCACTTCTTTATTTTCCGGTACAAGGCAGATTTAAATGAACAAACACGCATACAGTGTGAAGCATCATGATTTGGAACAGAGAGGAATTTCAAACTATCGACCGCATCATATAATTTACCTGAACATCCAGCTGCCATCCAGATTCTCACATTATTACACAGCTTATTGTACTTTCTAACACTTGCGCTTTCTCACTGTTAATTTGTATCAAACTAGCTTTCTGCCATAGCCCAAAATACCATGTGTACAAAAAACCCACAACATTAAAAACAAGTGGCTAGCATAATCATACCCGTTTGAAGATAAATATATGGATTTATGGATTTGAAACAGTTAAAGTGTGACAACTGTATTTCCACTTCCCAGCATCACTCGCTACAGTGTTCACAGATAGTGCATACTGACACAATAAGGCAGCCTAAAAGAGCTTAAATCTTAATTAAAGGTGAGATTATAATATTATGCTTCGGACATGGTTGTCGTGAATCATCTTTCAAAACATCTGAGCGGTACCTGAAATTGCTGATGGTGTTTTCCACTTGACAACATCGTTTTGCATCCAGTCTTTCAAAGCCTCTATTACCTGCTCGTCACTGTGGAACCGCTTTCTATTGCAGTGTAGAATCTACAAGGCCATCTAGTAAAATATTGCTTTAATGTGTCATCGTTGATTATAGTCAAGCCTTGCTTTGCTTTCTATGAATTCGCCCTGCCACCTTAATTTTATATGGTATTGCAAGGATTGCTTGCTATTTTCAGCTCTTCTCTTTCTTGTGCTCATTCTCACTGTAACTCCCCCTTTTTTCACTTTCCCTCTCCATCTTTGCTGCTTTTATCATCTGTTTTATTATCATTCTTTCCGTCCTCATCACCCTCCCCTTTCTCTCCATTTGCTTTGGCATCTTTGGTACTAGCTGAATTTCCCTCTTCCTCCACTTCACTCTCCTCCCCATCGTCCTCCCCATCGATCTCTTCCTTCCTCTTGCTCCCCTCCTCTCCTGACCCCTCGGTGGCCCCCTCTTTTGTTTTGGTCTTGTCTTCTTCCTGGTTACTGTTGCTACCACCGCTGTCGCTGTTATCGCTCTCTTTTGTCTTGCTATCTGACTCGGTCTCACCTGGTCCATCATTGTTTTCCTCTTCTTCCTCCTTCTGTTCCCCCCCTGAGTCTACACCATTGACTAGCTCTTCGCTGCCTCTCTCCCCCTTTCCACTCTCTTTGTCCTCCTCCTCTTTTCCTACATTTTTGCCTTGCTCCACTTTTCCATCTTTAGGAGGAGGTGTACGGTTGCCATCCTCTTTCTCTTTTGTGCTCTGGGTCTCATCAGTGTTATTGCTAGGCCCTTGCTCCTCTTTCTTAACTTCCTCTTTAGTCTCCTCAATCACCTCCTCCTTTACTTCTTCTTTTACCTCCTCCTCCCCTCCTCCATTCACCAAGTCAGGTCCTGCTGCTGCTCCTTCTTCTGATTCATTATTTGGCTCCTGGTTTTCCTTCTTCTCTTCTTCGCTGGTAGAGGTGTTTTCAGCAGCAGCTTCCTCCTTCTCTCCTGCCTTTTCATCACTCCCCTCTGTGGCTTTAGTATCTTCTGCTGCAGGTTTCTGTAACACAATACCACAGAAACAATTTATGGCTCTAACAAGCATATAATTGGATTGTTTAGAATTATTATGTAGCACCTATGGCCTATAGTTGCCTAAGAGAGTTTGGAAGCGTTTATGAGCATTTACAAATGTTGGGGCATAGAGAGTTTTGTTTTAAATTGTATTTTGGTTTTACCAATCAGCATATATAGAGGAGACTTACAGGACAAAGTTAAGGGAGAGAGGGAAGGAATGACAGGTGACACATTAGGTAAACTGGACCTGAACCCTCAACATCATGGATGTGTGCCTGCTGTGCCAAAGAATGCTGTATACAATACAGTATGTCTATACCTCTTCAGATGGCTGGTCTTGCAGGGTTTTGTCCTCAGAGTTTCCATCATCCGTCTTTGATTCCTGGTCATCTGGAAACAGAGAGGAAACAAAATAATTCCTACAGTAAATGCAAATGAAGAGGAATGAAATGTGTCACGGTGCAGCGTTATTGCGTTTCGTTTACATTACAGAACAGGGAAACAGAACTAGCGTCTTTACGTAATGTGGATGTCTGCATTTTCACCTGTAGGGGGGCTGATGTTAGAGCAAGATTGTCGCTTCTTTAAGGTGAAAAAATGGATGTAAAAGGTGTTTCCCTGTGGTGTTATTGTATATAGAATTCCATGTGTTTCATCTCAGCGTGTGATACTGTGTCTTGGTAGGGCTTGTTTAGGCCAACATAAGATAAAGGTGAAGGGAGGTGAATGATAGGTGTCCACTGATGGTGTTGTGTTTAGATATTGACTTGATACAGGTCTAAACAGACTTGTCTAGGCCAACATCAGACAAAAGTGAAGGAAAGGGAATGAAAGGAGTGACTCTTAGATAACACCAAAGATATTGCCTCTGCATTTCATCGCAATGTGTGACATTCTGTCTTGATGAGGCTCATCAAGTGAAGCAGAATGAAACCTGTCACAGTACTGTGTATGATTTAGTACTTCATGTAAAAATGTAAAAAAGAACAACAACTCTTATAATAGAATAGCCTACTTGTGTTACTGGTAAATACAGATGAATATGATGTCATATGTTATGTAAAAACCCTAATTTTGTTTTTCATTTTCTAATGTAATTTTAAAGGTTGCACAGTTCTTTCTGTGCTGACTACTTTTCAGGATCCTAAAACCTGAACATCCCAATCAAAATCCACAATATAATTTCAGAAATCCATAAAATCCATCCTATAAATACGGTTGCTTTTATTCATTCTCTAGTAACTGACTTTTTGAAGATATGCTGTCTGGATTTTATCCAGCAGCTATGACGCTTGAACAGACACAGTGCAACAGTGACACCTGGTGGTGAAAGTAAAACACACTCACACTGCTTCATACAAGTAAACAACTTCCCCAGACAATGGAAGTGGACCAGGGAGAGCCAGTAAACATTTTACAGGCTCATAGGGGAAAGAGCACAGCATGGAAGTCGAAGGTAAAGACAAGATCCAGAACTATAAATGCCACATCAAAAAAAATCAATATTTTGCTGTTCATCATCATGCTGACCATCACCTTCATCACCATTATCACCTCTGTCATCATCATTACCATTCTCATCACCTTCATCATTACTGTCATAATCATCACTCACACACAAACATCATTCAGTCCTTCTGAAGTGACTACAGATTTCTTTAGGTCCTCACCAAATTTTCTTATTTAGCAGATTCATCTCCCTTTTTGAATGTATTTAAAATTAAAGAGGTTTTGATTTCTGACAGCTGCTAATGCTCTCAGTTGTACATTTGATCGCTTATATCCTGGAGATTTATATGATTTATTGATATCTTTTGTACTAGTTTACTAGACACTATTATGGAAATACAAATCAGGAATTGTACTTTCATTATTGTATCTACTTAAAATGAACTTTCAATGATTATAACTTAGCATAACCTCGGTGAAGTTTTTACCTCGCCTGCACATGTACATTTCTGTACATGCATGTTTGAAGCTACAAGCTACAAGTTACAAGTCACTACTATGTAAGACGGCGGAATAAAAAATGCATAAATAATTGAGATGAGCCTTAATAATAGCCCACAAACTCAGTTTGTGCTACAAGACAAAATCTCACATCCCCAGAGGAAACATCTGTCAGCCTCTGTGCCATTTACTGTATGAACCCCTGCTTGAGTAAGTTTACAAGTGATGCTATGGATCCCCGTGTTTATAGGAAGACTCAATACGAGCTGCACACTCGTTTCAATTGAAGCAATCAACGCAGCAAAGCAGGTTTGTTGGAGTGCAAAATGAATACAGGGTTTTCAGTTTTCACGTGCACAAGTGAATCAAAGGCCTTGGAGTAATTAACCCTAAGCATCATAAGAGGAATACAACTGAACGCTCTGATAAACAACATAATTACACACTTGTTTTTAAACACTGGATGAGACTGAATTTTCCAATCATACATGAGAGGCAGAAGAGTGAAAAAAAAGAAAGAAAAAAAAGCTGAACAGTGTAATTAATGTCTTTAATATTAGTTTCCCTTTCTACTCACACCAGTTAAAGAAGAAATATTGCGCGCGTTGAGATTAGAAGAGTTTATGGAGTCATTTAATGCATTTCAAATGCAAAACTGATTGAAGTTTAGCTGTGGGGGGAGATGAACCGTTATGGTAATAATAATGGACTTCTTTAAGAATATTTTATGGAAATCTCCTGCATTCATTAACAGCGCGGGCCAAACGACTGGAGTGTAAGCAGTAAGCAGTGGATGAGCCGCCGCGACTCTAAACATCTTAACGTGATTTGAGGATGAGGCCCGAGCTCATGAAAATGCTAAATCAAATTAAATACAATATTTAGAATCTCTCTCTTCTTCCTCTTAATTAAATCCAGTAGATTTGGGTGCTGGCATTGGAAATGGCTGGAGAGTTTGGTGTATGTGTGTGTGTGTGTGTGTGTGTGTCTCTGTCTGTCTGTTTGTCACCCACACTTTTTCTCTCACTCTCACACACACACTTGTACACACACCTCCATCCACGGAAAAACATACACACACACATTCTTTCACTTACACATGCACACACACACACACACACACACACACACACACACACATACAGAGCGCACACACATTTCAGAAATAATGCTAGACCTCATCAGTCAGTGTGGAGTAAAAAAAAAAAAAATGGAAGCAATTGTAAGTGGATGTAATTACTCATATAAATGGCTCACGCTGCCATTCTTATGAAGGGTGGAGTTATAAATGACTGTTGTTCCGGAGAAATGTAATAAAATACAACTTGTTTATTTTTCAGTTCTCTTTGAGAAAGTGATAGCAGCGACTGAACTACAACAACCCTCTCTCTCTCTCTCTCTCTCTTTACACACAAACACACACACCTATTCTGCACCAGTGATGCTGGATTTTATCATTTGGGAGCAGATCAACAATGTTGGCTTGTAAAAAAAATTGGGACTTCTGATCTCCATCTCTACACCTCAGCTCCATACAGTAATAATGCATCGCGCTGCTTTGATCTGCTTTTCCATTTGATGTGCTTGTCCAATTCCTTTAGTAACCCCACACACGCTGGGAGACTGGATTGTGCAGTTTACACCAGGTAACGGGATGTAAATACTATTCCATTAAATATGCATGGCTTAAATTAATCAACTAAATTAATAAAACAACACATATTAGAGCAGAAACAACCCCCTGTGGTGCGCTGGTGTTCCACTGAACCCTGAACCCGCGCCATACTGTCAACAAACTGCCACAGCACATTTCTCTCCTGTATTCACTGTAGATTCACATTCTGTTTCACACTGTAGAAAGTAATGGGATCATGTGAGCAAACGTGTATCTACGGCACAATCTTCATCTCTGATATTGGATTATGAATGGGATTTATGCCAGTCTTTTCTTGTCTACAGAAGGTGAATGAATGAGATTAATATCAGCGATTCAAGGGAGTTAGAGAATAAACCAACATGTGAATAAAGCTTTCCTGTTGTTGGCTATGGGACAATGAATACATTTGCTGCCAAAAAAAAAGTGTAAATCCAGAATAAAGGAACTATACTGTATCTTTTATCTGTATCATTTATGAAATGTACATCATTCTCTTCTAATATACTGATTCAGAAGCCTTTCCACATCACCAAGAAACATTTCTGGGGAAAACAATATTGCACAGTAACATCCTTGAGTTAATGTTAGCAGAGCAGGCCGTGAATAAGCATTTTTCTTTCTTTTACACTGGGACCATGAATAGGTCTGGGGGAGAGATGTAGCTTTCAACAGCTGATGTCTATGGTGACACTGGACTGGAGAAGGCTGCTGTCCTTAATGTTCCGGGTGATACAATCTGATGAAACCATGTATTCTGGTTTCATTGAGCTGTCATGTCATTGGTCTGCAAGTGGATAGAATAAAGATGTTCTGAGTGCCAAGATACTTCTGGGAAACCTCTTATTTAATTTGTCTGAAAGTGAATTGAATAAAGATGTTCTTAGTGCTGAGATATTACTGGGAAACCATATTACTGGGGACGTTGGGTTCAGAAAGTAGACTGAAAATCTGGAAAAAAAAAATTATTATATGAATACACCCGCTAGCAAGCAATGTCTTTGATCCGCTTGCAGTTGTATGATGAGAAAATCATAAGAGCATAGCTGTTTCATATCTGTGTCCAGCATTTACTGTGCAAGGTTCTTCTGAGATAACGTCCAATTAACATCCTCAGCATGCTAAACCTGACACTGCCAGTCTGTCGTACTGTAAAGGCATAGTAAGTTATTTATTTTGCCAAAAGTCAATGTCAAAAGTCAATGTAGGGCGAGGAATGCTGAACCAAATTCAAACTTGTAACTTCAAAAGTCAGTGGGTATTTTGTTATTGTATCCTTTTTGCAGCTGGATATGAACCAAGAGACAAGATTGTACACTGTATACTGGAAAGAAGTGCTCTTCTAAATGCTTTGGGTGTCATATGGTTGACAGAACCAAGGAGAATTGCACAAGACTGGACTCCAGATTCTTTCCGAATCAATGCAAGGCAGAGGTTGTGCTACTAAATAAATACAAAGTGCTGCTTTAATGCACAATGCTATTTACTTTTATAAACCGAAGCATGGAAAAATCATTGACACGGTCTCCACAAGCCCATTCTAATTTCAGCGGATTAGTTCTGCATTGTTAAATAAAAACTAAAGCCTTGACTTACCACATAATGTATCTAAATCAGCCGTCAAAACACCGCCTGTTTATCACCATATATTGCTTATTTACACCCAGTTGATTTACCCCACTCCGCACATGGCTGAGTTACGATGAGGTATAAAACGACATGGGTAGTAACTCTGAATAGTAATTATGAAATGTCGCCACTCAGCAGTGTACTCCAGTCATTGACCAGGGTTCTGTAATAACATTTAATGACAGTATGGCCGGCCACCAACAAGCCAGCTACGCTAGATGCCCAGTTGTTATTGACTTTATAGTGATGTGACATACGGAGAAACCAACCCAACTGGTTAGTGTGAAAACTGATGACGGGAGACTTTGTCTGTCCATCTGCTTCTCTTTCTCTCTGTCTCTCTGATACACACACACGCACACACACACCATTATTCATGAAGATAGTAGTTCATGGGTTTATAAAGCAGAAGAGCATATGGAGAAGGTATAAACCTAACAATTATAAATACTGAGGTGGTCTATGACTCCACTCTCTGTCAACATTTGAAAACACAAGTTTGCAAACGTATTGATTTGTGTCTACAATTTAGTGGCAAAATTTTCACTGAAGCTAAATTGGTCTTTCACCAAAACAATTGTCATGGGTGTTGAGAACATTGAGACTGGTGGAAGCTGTGGTTAGGGCTAAAACATAAGCACAATTTTTCTTGAATGTACTGATAAGGCCACTCTATTGTGTGTGTGTGGATAATTTTTGGATAATTCCCTTGTTTTTTATCCATCGTATTTTATCCATTCCTTCCATCGTAGGGAGGAAGTAATGCTTTAACACTATGAAATTTATCATAGCAAATATGCCGAGTGTATAGCATTCTGCATGTTGTGCTCATGGTCTAGCCATCTGCTGGCAAGGTGCCTGTGAATGGATGCACGCATTAACTGAGCACAGTGAACTTTCTCAATAGTGCGGAAAACATCGCTTATGTGTAGCAAAGTGTAGTGCTGTCCTTGGATTGCACTCAAATTCATTCAAAGGAAAGCAGGAACCAAGTGTGTAACAATGTTACAGGCGGCCAGGCAGAGTACTATTTATAAAGGTCATGGATTCAACTCAATATTTTAAAAAAAGTCAAGGCGTCCCTCTCACTTTTCTCGTTGCCTGAAACCTGACTGTCCAGTGTCTTCTTTGTAGTAAGAGTTTTAGTCCAAATTGCTTTAGCCTGTATGCATTTCAAATGAAACTTTAATACCTTTTTTATTTCTCAGTATCTACAAAGAACAGATGATTACATGTCCTAAAATGCAACTGTTTTATATACAAAGGTCTTAAAGCCTTGACAACCAGTAACTTCAATAATATTCAATAATGGATATCTCATTTTGGAATGACACTCTTCATATGTTCTGATGTAGGTCGATTGGACAAAAAACAACATTGCACTGGAAATTACTTTCCTCACTTTTCAACTAAAATCTACATGCAGCTAAAAGATGATTTACATCTTTTGCGTTACCAAGAGGGATGCCATTCCCCTCTCGTGTCACCCCCCTGAAATCACCACATGTCCATGTTATGATGTACATCATGCTCTCTGTGCTATGAGTCATTTGGTCTAACACTGCGAAATGGCAGAAATACACAGCATTTGATACGTGTGAGCTACTGCATCACAGCTGACAGTGATGGACCACACAAAGCTTGCGGCTGAGGAATAGAGCAGCCAGTTGTTAATCCATAAATACTTAAAATATACAGGCGAGTCAACACACACACACACATACACACATCTACACTTAAGATCACGCATCAGTGTCAGACCAGAACCTTAGATGCTACTGGCAACACAACTACTTCAGATGCCCTCCTAAGCCCCGCTCCGAAACACCAGTAAAAAACCTGCATCTCCGCAATTGGCAGATGTTTACCCTAACCATGTATGTTGTATGTCAAAGCCACTTTAGCGTTGTGTCAGACACAAACCCGTTAGATGCTGAGGCTCCTATCTCGACGACTTCAGATGTGCTTCTGTGAGCTCAACCTCAAAAAAAAAGGAGTAAAAAACGTGTAAAGCAGGCTAGATTAGAAATGGCAGACATTAAGGAAATTTGTGTCGTTGAAAGTGTCAGACGGTGCCCTAACCCTATACTTTGTATGTCACAGCCGGCGCTGTTGTATGTCACAGCTGAAACACTTGTTAACAGATTAATGTGACAGATTAGTATAGCTACCCTGCACTTTAATCCAGTAATCCTGCATCAAAGGGTCATGAAGAACCTTTTTCTGCCTCCCCTGAAAAGGAGGAGATGAAAGGGATGGAAGAATGAAGGAGCGATAGGGAAGGACGACCGTGTTGTCTGAGATGTGACATGCGAGCACGCACGCACGCGCACACACACACACACACACACACTACAACCACACAGATCACAAAGACACTCTCTCCCTCTCTCTCTCTAAGAGCTTGACAGGAAAAAAACTAGCTTTAAACGTCATCTTGCTCTCATCCTTTGCCGCTGAGCCTCTCTTCTCGGAGACAGACACACGGTTTAAGACACACAGCCTCTTTGTGTGCGCGTCTCCTGCCTCCCAACGTTGTTTTGAAGCGTATTTCACTCTGGCAGGCGTTATAGATACATATGCTAACAGGACTAATTCCCCAAGGCAGCATCACATTTTATGACACTGGAGGCAGAAGGTTGATCTGGTTGGTTGGGCTGGAACGTACATGTGTAAAGGTCCATGCACACACACACACACACACGCACATGCACACGCACTCACGCACACACACACACACATAAAAAACAGATTTCCTTGTGCTCACATATGCAGTACTAGCAATTTCTACTTCTCTCGCATTCAGCTTAAAAAAAGACCTTCAACTTTTCCATTTCTTGAAATTAGAGTTTTGCTATCAACTTCCTTGACTTGAAATCAAAGGGACACTTGTCAGCCTCCAAATGATTTTCTATAAAAGCAAAATAATGGTGGTGGATGTCACGTGGATCTGTCATGTAGCGTAAATTGAATTGGCTCGTGCTGCAATGAAAGAGGGAAGCTGGTAAATAAAAAGGAGGCAGCGGGCTATTCAGAGCATGAGGTTTTGTTCGTTGTGTGAAGTGTATATGGGCCGTCCTTGAGGTTTTAATGACAGGACTGACAGTCACCTTGGTCTAGCTGAAACACACCATCCACTTCTTTTAGTGATGAAAGGGCACAATGAACCTTATAGAGATATAGACACTGTTCAGTGTATGTGTTTGCGTGTGAGAGAGTGACAGAAAAGGCAGAGTGTGTGTGTGTGTGTGTGTGTGTGTGTGTGTTCAGTGCCTTGCTGTTGTAAAATTGACTAGTAACAAAACTGCTGTATGATTTGAAGTCTTTGTCAGCGAATGAGCACAATCATTTCTCTCATATCATTGGATTGCAGGTTGCTGTAACTGCAGCCAGGATTCCATAGCTTACAGTAGATTTCCCATAGCATAAAAAATTCACATATCCTAGCCATAGACTAGATTTTGTAGCCTGTAGCTGTTTTGAAGCCTGGAGATTGGGTTTACGGTCTCTGCCATGTTTAAATTTTTTTGACCCAGCGCAGCCAAAGCGAGGCCGAGGGTTGTGTGCAGAGTCACAGCACCGCCTAATATTGGCCCGTAATCGGCAACCTATTAATCACTAGGAAAACAACCCTTTTTTATAACCAATATATCCCATTAATGACACAATTATTTTGAAAATCACCATAAGGACACACATTAGAAGAAGTGAAATTAGCTACTGAGACCATAACCTCTGGAGTTGGGCTGGGTTTGGAGTCTTTTTGGAGCCAGCCCCTAGCAGACAATAGAGGAATTGCCGCCTGTCGCCACTTCCTTATTCCCTTCAAAATTCACCCGTGGTTTTGGCCGCTTGACCCTAGCATGTGAATTTTGGTGATTTTTCGACAAAAAATCACAGTTACATTTATTGTATTCGCTAGAACATAGGTCATAGAAATGTTGGTAGCAGCAAACTTGCTCCACTAACTACTAACCTCTCAATATCAAATTGGTCTATCTATATAGCGGCAGAGGGGACATGAGGTAGTGTTTTCATAGGGAATCCTTACTATTCTGACAAGCCAATGAACATATCTGTGGCGTCTGCGGCCCCTAGTGTGTAGTTAAATTGTTCTAGTTGTGCACGCCTCATCTGCGGACCCTCTCTGCCACCACCATTACTGTTAAAGTATAAATTAAGCATTAAGCTACAATTTGCTATATTGGTGTTTACTGCATCGTGCCTCATCCTGCCTCAAGAAACATCATTCAAACCAGTCTAACCGGTCCTGCAACATGCTCATCTGCACCATAGTCGACCCTGCTGTGTTATTCATTTCATTTGGCTGCATCTGTATGTCATATTCAAATGATAGTTGGTGGTTAAATGCTCACCAATTTCTAAAGGAGGGCATTGGGCTTATTCTGATAGACACCAATCATGGTCAGAGTAGTCCTGCCAAGCTTGGGCACAGTTTTGCAAATCAAAAAGCCTGCTGGACTACAGTAGTGTGCCTCCTCATTAATGCATGCATGCGCAGAGTCCAGATAATCAGTAGACACACTTTCCTCTCTCTTAATTCCCCCCCCCCCCCCAATCTTTCTCTCCCTCTCTCACCGTCTTGTCTCCCTCTCTCGTTCTTCATCTCTCTCTCTCTCTCTGTCCATGTCCATTTCTCTCTTGGAGTATCGGGCTCTTTTGGTTGATTTTCAGAGCAGCAATTTGGCCCCAGCAAGGAGCCAAGGCAAGTAAAGCGCTGCTTTGATGACTCTGTGTGGAGTGATTATCCAAATGAAAGGCAATTATCCAGACCCCACCCATCCCTCTACCCTTCAATCCCTCCATACCTTTTTCCACCCTGCGCTCCACCATCTCGACCGCTCTATTCATCACATTCAAGCTATTTGATTCCACCTCTACTCCCCTTTCTTCTCTTCTCCTTTTTTCATACCCTCTCCTCCCTCATCTCCTCTCCTCTATTCTCAATTTGGCCTCTCTTTTTACCCCCTCTTCTCTTCCCTTCTCTTTCATCCTCTCCTCTCGTTATGTCCTCTTTTTCTCTACACCTGTCGACCCCATCCTCTCCTCTTTTCTCTTTTTATTCATCTCTTTTCCCCCTATTCCCTCTGCTCTCTTCATCTCGTCTCCTCTTCTCTCTTCTTAAGGGAGACATGAAAAAGAACTGCTCACTAGGGCCTTTTAAGAATGAGCACACTGAGATAGACAAGAACAGTCCTATTTCTATTTTGAGGTCAGCAAGAATCGGTGGTTATGTACAAACTGAAAAGGAATATGTATTTTTAAATTACTCAGAGCCACTAGGGCCAAGCTGGACCAAACATAACAGAGAGAAAGGAGAAAGGGATTTACTTGTTTCCAAAGAGCATCATTTCGATTCTGTGCTTCAATATTCAGCACTTGTGTGTAAAAACATAACCATTAAGAGTACAGAATACACCAGGCAGGGTGTCCTGTTGGCTAAGTAGGCTAAGGCAAATGTCCTTGTCACGTATGAGGTTTGAATTCACTTCATGACCTTTGCTGCCTTGCCTCTCTCCTGCCTTTGCTGCCACTCACCGCTGCGCACAATCTAATGAAGCAGAAATGTCAGAAGCTTTACGATACACCACAAAGAAACAGCTGTATTGCTTGAGTTACGCTCAGTCTGGATCCCCGCAGCCGATGGACAGTGAATAATGGGCACTGGCACATACACAGACAGACACACACACACACACACACACAGACCTCCCTGTCACAACACAGTCAGCGCAGAACAGAGGCAGAATCTCAGGTTACAAGGTCACTCTGTCTCATTTTCTTTTCTTCTTCCTCTCTCTCCTCTGTCTCTCATCTGCCTGTTTGTCTCTACGCCTCTCTGACTGTAGATCTCTCTTTCCCTCTGCCCCCCCCTCCCTCTCTCTGAAATACCTTTATAACGATATGACACCTTTATAAAGATCTTTTGTTTTCGTTCCAATGTTCCAGCACACCAGAGATCTAAAGTATGGGTTTCATGCTGCGTTCTTTCCATAGCCACTGCCAGTCAGCCAACTTTTTTGGCTGTCTTCCTTAGAATGGGATGTGCTTACCTCAGACCCAGCCAGGATTCCTCAAAGGGAAACTAACACCAAAATCATCTATGTGCCATTGTAAATCACTAAACAGAGATGATATTGACTCTAAGTTGCTACTGGGAAGCTCAACTGGACAAATATGATCACAGCACAAAACTTATTTGCATTTGGAAAGCTAATGGGCACAGCGCTAATTTGCTTTTGGGAAGCCAAATGGGCAACTATAATTTCAGCACTTGTTTGCTTTTGAGAAGCCAAATGAACAAATATAATTTTGGCATCGATTTGCTTTTGGGAAGGCAGTGAAAAAAAAGAAATAAAGATGCCTTTGGGAAACCACGGCCTATCTGCTAGGCAACTCTTCCCCCAGCATTAAAAAAGAATCTGCTTGCCTCAAACTCCAGCTGGCTGCTCGCATACAGGCTGTTCAGCACCATGGACAGAGACAGAGAAAGACTCAAACTCCACTCTTGACTGTTAGACCATCACTGTGACCCATATTGTCGTGCAGTTACTGCATTACTTGCACTGCACCCTAGCTACTAAGCAAGAGCATGTTCATTGTACAAGTGACTATATTTGGCAGCAGGCTTTCCAGGTCAAATGGTGAAGGGTGGCAGAGTATTTGATATGCTCTCTAATCCATTCAAACAATCTTGTCAAATGCCTGATCTTGTTGTCTGATCCGTCTGTCTGTTAATTTAATCTATGGTCAATGTCACCCAAGGGGACCAATAATGCAACCTGGTTCTCTATGCCTGTAATATGACAAGCCACACAATCTAATGTACAGAGGATTTTGAGGTGACATTAGATGTCACAAATAAGCTCTGAAGTGTACGCGCACACACACACACACACACACACATCCTTTCCCTCGTTTGATGCAAAATGCCAGCTCCCCTGAACCACAGACACAATTCTCCACGCTGCTTTGGGCTTCTGCTGTCATCTCTGCTGCCAGAGAAGAAAACAGGCTACATCTATCATGAGCCACGGGATGACGTAATCTGGTTCATGCTGCAGTGGGAGCTACAGCATCACCACATATCTGCAGGAACTCAGTATTTCTTTAAGAGTAAACTTTTCAAAAATTGAGAAAAATATGTTGTATGTAAGTTGCCGTTGGCACTCTCATTTTACATCGTACAATGCAAGGCATGAAAATGAAAATGAAATGAAAATGAAACATTTCCCACATGTGGAGGACAATGTCAGCTGCCAATTAGCACAAAAACAAAGCTAAATTGGAGGTTTGGAGTTTGGAGGTATGGAGTTTCTGCAGGACATCATTCTAGATTTATCAAAAGCCCAGAAGATGATGTAATGTGTTTCATGTAACAGTGTCTTACCAGAGTGTTATCATACTAGACTAGACTATTTCCAATATTTCCTGCAGAGCAACAGTGCCACTAAGTGGCCATTTGAGAATGCAGCAGGTTACATAAGCTTTATGAGGCCAGGCATTACATCATCCCCCATATCAAAGGGAGATTTCACTCAAAATGTCTTGACAAGGTTATTTTTTTAAAGTTGTCTTCACACTGTCATCCTGTCATCCCGTCAATTCTTTGGTTTTTCGTGATGATCTTAAAGCGGTATTTTCACCACACATTAGGGTTCTCACTTTCTGAAAATTCAAGAAAGATCAGGAAATACGTTGCAATACATTGCAAGGACTTACTATATGATATTGTGCCATTGTTGTGGGATGTCTCTTTAAAAAGGAATGTTTAATGTACACGGCACATATCTCCCGCACAGATGGAGGGCACAAGCACATGCAAGCACACACGCATGCATGGAGACACACACACACACGCCTGGACACAGACATATGCACTGGAACATGCTTTCACAAACACACACGCACACACACACATATATACACACAAACTCTCTCCCTCTTACACACACACAGATAGCAATGCACATAGACATACATGGACAACAAATGGTGAAGATGAATGGTTGGGTTCAAAGGAGATAATACGGGGCAGCTACAATGGCCTATTAGGCGGATAAATGTTACTCTTGGTCTCAGTGTAGCAGATAGGGTTGGGAAGCTGACTGTCAAAATACAATATGTTGCAGATTACTGTTAACCTGTGTAACCATTTTTACATTTTAAAAAGGTGAGTCCGCATGCTCCTATATCACCATCACATCCCTTTGTAAGGCAAAGAGCTGCATGAGGAGATGGGAACAGGGATGACGCAGAGGGTAAACTAATTACACACCGTTTTATTGCAAAATAGAGTTTACCGACCTTTTTAGGTTGACATAAATATTTATGATATCAATTTGAAGTCAGATCATAGTAAGTAATATCAAGTTATATGAGGATAGGGAAAGGAGAGGAGTAAGCAGGCTAATTAAAGCAGAGATCCAAAAGAAATACAATACTGTTTTGTCATTTGTTTTTTTGGCTCGCTCATAGCACCGTCCTCCATCGTTGAGCAGTCGAAAATACGAGTAGGGGGTGGGGAGCTTTTGTTACAAAACAGAGTACGGGATGGACAGTGAGTTTTGAAGTGAGCCAGAAATCTGAGCACCTGGTGTAGTAATCGTTGAGTCATTGATATTGAGCAACCCTGTCAACACCCTATAACAACCCTATCAACACCCTGCAGATATATTATGGTCATTTTGTGCTATGGGGCAGTAAGAATCTTATTTATTGCCCATTGCTTTTCTGAAAATGGAATAGATTTCTCTTTATATTGGTTGTTTGCTTTATGATGACACTAACTGGAGGTCATGGTTTAGCCACCTTACCACTACATCGCTGGTGGAGACTGAAAGCTGCCGGGTCTGAGTTTTCAGAAAGAATTTGGGATCAAGCGTATATACAGCTTTGTTACACCAAAGAGCCATTACTCTGTCACTGTTTTTAAGTGTTTTTTCACAGATGTACTTTCACATACAATTCAGTGTCAGTTAGTCAATATGTTGATACAATACTGCCTGAAGGAGAGAAGGTCACACCTGCTTAAAATTGGAATTGGAGTGTTCATAACATCAGGAACACCTTCCTAAGTTGCTCTCATACAGCTTAGTCCATTGCAGCTATTATGCTTCGGTTAAAACAAAGCACATATCCAGGCTCCAAGGTGACAGCAATTATTTAAATTACAGGGGCTTATGTTCACAAGAATGGTATTTACTTCTATTGAGATTTCAAAGATATCACCTCATAAGCGATGGGAATGTGTAACTGTTAAGTGGAAATAAAGGTGAAAAAGATTTCTTCACCTTTTAAACCATTGTTTTGAGAAGTCAGTGCTTAATAAAGGCCTTTATGCCTAAAAGGTTATGATTATTGTAACCTTTTTCAAGTTTCTAATGAAGTGACATTCAGGCAAGCTTCATTAAATGGACATTCAGCTGGTGTAAGGTTCTCTCTCTGAGGTTAATTACAAGCACAAAACCCTGTTTTCACTCTAGCTCCAGAGGTGAATCACCCATACTGGACCCAATCCTCTAACAAAAGGTTATCCTACTAAATTCTCACACTCCATTCCACTGTGATCAGTTTTCTAGCCAAGCTGTCTCTTTGGGTAAGGTTCAGTGATGTCACTGTGTTGTCTCTGTTTTTTTTATGCTGACTGATGTTTTACCTGTCTGTACAACAAATCTCCCATCTGGGAAAAAGTAATGTTGAACTGAATTGAACTGGCAGTTTGATTGAAGAATAAGGTGTGCAGTAAGGCTGACATTACACCAAGAAACATACTCAGTATCTACTTTCACACCCTTGAATCTAAGGTGATGATGATGCTCCAAAACCACAGCCTTACTATCGGACTTCATCTTCAGACAACAGGAAGCTTGTACGGATGTTAGGTCTTAGGTATCACCACATTTCATCCCATTCCTTTCCATCCCATTGCATTCATTCCTGCCTACCATTGTCAGAGACGCCGAGGGACATGCTCAGTCCACTCCTCTTCTTCCTGAGGGAGATGAGTCTGGCCTGAGAGATCTCTCTGACGATGGAGGACAGGTGTTCCTTGTTGTTACCACTGTGGGCTGGAGGAGAAGTCTTGGAGTCTCCTCCGCTGTCACTGCACCGTACCATGGACTTACTCTGGTGGAAATGGAGGGAAACATACACAGTATGTACAAACTATTAGGACCATCTTCCTAATATTGAGTTGCAGACCCTTTTGCGCAATCCACATCTCAATTGCCTTAAAAATCCTTCTCTAACTCGTCTGCTTCTCTTTATCTACATCTTCTCCTTTGTGACTGGTATATATTTAATAAAGGAATTTAAGGGAAGGATAATGAATCAATGTACTTCAGGAAAAGGTTAAGTATCCCTAATATTTTGTACAGTCAGTGTATAATGTGCATGCAATTTAGAAAAGGAAAACAGAGACTGAATTGATACAAAAGGCATATAATGTTCTTACATTTCCATTTTGCTTTGAGAATCTGTAAATGGGCGGTAGAGAGGAGGCTTTTGTTCTGAAAAGACAAAACAGAAAAACTGAATTTTGCATACATTACATTATATATACATAATACAGTAGTGTCTTAAGGAATGTGCTGCAATGACTAATTGACTGACAACACAGATTGCTGAACATCTTAAAGGAATAATACCCAAAAATGAAAATTCTGTCATCATCTACTCACCCTCTTGCCAGTTGAAACACAGGTGAAGTTTGTCCATATAACACACAGGGAGGTTGCCAGCACAACTCCATAGCAGCCTTCTCCAAAACAACTGAAGGCAGTGGGGACCAGTTCTTCAGAGTTCCAAAAAGACCTATATTTACACCATAATTTAGTGCAAATCTTAACTACAGCTGATTGATTAGCAACAAATAATGGTGTATAGGTCTTTCTATTCACAGTGTGATTGTTTGGCTGTTTTTGTTTTGGAACTCTAAAGAACTGGTCCCCATTGACTTCAGTTGTTTTGGAGAAGGCTGCTACGGAGTTGTGCTGGCAACCTCCCTGTGTGTTATATGGACTAACAAATTTCACCTGTGTTTCATTTGACATGAGGGTGAGTAGATGATGACAGAATTTTCATTTCTGGGTGAACTATTCCTTTAAATTAGCAATGGAATACTTTTTCTACAGTATAGAACTGAAGTGCATCTGAGAATGAAAAACTGCAAGGGCACATTATAAATGTGAGGCTTCAACAGCTGCACTGTCATGATTACTGATAACATAATTATGCTTCTATCTATCTTACAGCCAATGGGATATGCAGGAAACTTTTTGAATTGTGCAATTTTAGCAACGTTTTGAATTCTGAAAATGTGTGCATACCTTTATGTAAATTGTGCATGGGACTTTTATTCATATGCCGCAAATCCTCCCCCTTTTACAAAATAATTTTGGTGCTAAGGGCTGTAGCTTTCTAACTAGAGAGGAAATATTAACCCTGGAGGAGTAATTAAGTGCTGCACAGCAACACATACAAACACAAACTAAACATGGTTTCCAAGAACCATCCTTGGTAGCCATAGTGTTCTGTTTTTTTATTTCCACAACTCTTTCATACAGCAGGACACTAAATGTTACTTGTAATGTTTATGCATGGTCATGTTCTTGGATAATTTGATTATGAATTAATTGTTTAAGTAATTCATTCAATGTGTATGAAGATATGATCATGACTATTATTTTCAATTTTTAACTTCTTTATCAATTTGCACAATTTCAAGGTTTTCTTGTATATATCTGTACTGAAGGATAGATATGAGCGTAGGTAACAAGAGAAGAAATACAAAATTCTGAAGCTATTAAAGCTCAACCTATGATTATTGCATTGATTATCTTTAGTAATGGTGTGTGTATGTGCATATATGCGACCAGCCTATGATGTCTTCCAACTAGGGATGGGATGATATGCTTATCTCACAATACGATTCGATATGGGGTTCACAATTCGATACAACCACAACACGAATAAATTAAAGTTCAGTGACAACAAAGTCTGACTGTGCAGAATTCTGTTTATTTCTGAGCCACAAATCATTCTAGCAATGGCACTGGCTTGCTAGAATGTAAACAATTTAAAAATGTCATTCCAAAGTGCAATTAATATAATTTGGATGGAGAGCTTGTGAAATTGTGATGGTCAAGCGTCTCATTTGTGATTACTACAGCAGAATAAAATGGAGCTAATATCACGATTTATTTCTGCCCCACGATACGTATTGTCACATTTTTGTATTGCAATATATTGAATTTCGATATATCGTCCCATCCCTACTTCCAACATACTATACTATACTGTGAAGCTGTCAGTCTTTACACTACATGGTACAGTGTTTCCCCTATAATTGTACAGGCCTGGCGGGCCGCCAGGCCAACAAGAGCCCCCGCCAGGCCAAAAAAATATTTTTTTTAATGCCAAAAATAACGCCAAATATCCATTCATTCGGAAATCAATAATCATTTGTGATTGGGAGCCTCTGTGCGGCACTGCTCCGAAACGTGAGTCAACTTCTGTGTCGTTGCCTGGGAAACTCTTGACGCGATGCGTGCCACTGCTATCACACCGTGTCCTAACTGAATGTGACGCGAGCGAGCTGTGGCGATCTGCAATTTCAATAAAAACTTTTATTTTGGTTTTGAAGCACCGTTTTACACACCCACTTATTCACCCAATCGATAGCCGGCATTCACCTCTCCTGTTCCCGTCCAACCCACTCCCTTCCAAGTAACTATGGCGTAGCCAAAAGCTAAGGCTACGTTCACACTGCAAGTCTTAGTGCTCAATTCGGATTTATTGCTCAGATCCGATTTTTTTGTTTGGCTGTTCACATTATTTTTTAAATGTGGCCAATATCAGATTCCAGTGTGAACTGGTCACGGTCCTGAACTGACCTGCATGCGCAAAAGAACAATAACAAAGACGTCACATGCAGCACGCTGTCGTACGGAAGTAAACATGGAGGCCACTGAAGTCAGCGTTTACGGTTTCATTTATAAGTTGATGTGCAGTGGAAGCCAGCAAATTCGTGAGCAGATGACAACGAGGACGAGGATGAGGAGAAAGAGAGACAAATTTTTAATTATGCCTTTTTGTGGAGCAATGGCTGCTACTTCTGTACGGAGGTGTGTGTGGATGTGGAGTCGGAGCCAGGAGTGGTGGGATCGTGACGTGAATAGCTTCACTGAAACAGATTTCGTCCAAAATTTCACCCCAAATACTTAAGAGGTCTAACACCTCACTGTCCCTCCACTGACTACCTCCATCGCGGCTGTCTTCCATGTTTGTATTCACCGAGTGACTCCCGCCAGCGCAGAATTGTGACGAATGTCGATCTAGAGTGACGTAAAAGACGCATGAATTCCGATATGACTGTTCAGACTGAGGTCGTATTGCAAAAAATCAGACCTGTATCTGATTTAGGACCACATATGAAAGTGGCCCAAATCAGAATTGAAAAGATCAGATTCCATGTGATTTGTGCTGTTCACGGATTTGGGCCACTTCTGCCTGCAGTCTGAATGTAGCCTAAGATGGCGACTCACCACAGGGAAGAGGCAGGGTCCGCCCCGCAGTGTCAGCGCCCCTTGCGCTGGGGTTAAGTCCGCGATCGCCTACGAAGCCGACATCCTCCAGTTCCGAGGGAAAAACGGGATTACACGCCATCCGCATCGCCGCTAAAAGCACCGTCTTTTCAGCTGCACCGGCCTCTCAACTCCGTGCTGGCTGAATAAAGTGAGGTGACCTAGACTTGAGGTAACTCCGGGTTGGGCCGGAGCTTTCATCAAAGCTGGTTTATTTTGGGAAGTGGAATTATTTTGGGGATTACTTGTGAATATTTATTTTTGTATTCTAAAGGAACTTGCATCTATTTTATTTTTGGTCATAAGTAAATTCTGGAGTGGAATTACTTTTTTGTTGAGCTTTGGACTCTTTTCTTTAACTGTCTTGAACTAAAGAATATTCTAATACAAATGGTGGACAATATCAGACTCCTTGTGTGTGTGTGGTGATTTTGTTTAAAGAATATTCATTTTGTCTATGGTTGCTGGTTTCAATTGTTACACAGGTTTTCCTGGGTTCATGACATGTTTGATAATTTCATGGGTCCATTGTGGGAGGTTTTGACTCTTGACAGGCTGCAAGGAGAGCACTTGGGGGCCTGCATGAAGATTTCAATAAATGGGCTTCCTGTGGCAAAATTTCCATATCATGATGCCATGGTGAAATTTTTCTCCAAGCCAAGGAAGATAAAGTGCAGCAATGAATCATGCACACTGTGTTCATGATGTGCTAATGTTTTGCAAAGGTCATAGGTTACACAGCTTATTTTTATGCAATAAATGCAGCTTATTAAGTCATCCTCTCCTTGTGATCACTTTGTTTTAAGTCTTGAATATACCGAGCGAACAAAAATTTGAACGCAAATATAAATTGCAGACCGCCTGCTGCGCCATCTGACCGAAGCCGACCACGCCAATATGCCATCCCGCGCGCCTCGTCTGTTTAGGGTTTTTTCGGTGCGTACCACCAGGCCTGAAAAAAATTCTAGGGGAAACACTGTGGTACCTACCCAGTGACCCTCCTCATTCCTCTGGGCTTGGTGAAGAGGAGGTCACTGTAGGGCAGCTTCTTAAACTTCTCTCTGCCCACAGCCACGTACAGCTGGCCGCTCTCCAGCTGCTTCCCCTCAGTCATCTGGTGGCCTTCATAGGTGTAGAGGCTACAATGAACACACACACACACACACACACACACACACACACACACAAATTCCCCCACTACTTTGTTTTTCTATCATGTGTTTGTGCTAAAATGTGTTAATTGGTCAAAACAAGAGGCACTTGCGCTGCCTAATGTCCCGCCATAATTACCATAACATGTTAAACATAAACAGTTATGCTAATGAGATTATTAATTAAGCAAATTAATCCATTAAATATATATTTCTGTCA
The DNA here is from genome assembly GCF_048128805.1 of Centroberyx gerrardi. Taxonomy (NCBI): domain Eukaryota; kingdom Metazoa; phylum Chordata; class Actinopteri; order Beryciformes; family Berycidae; genus Centroberyx; species Centroberyx gerrardi. Next base: position 26,659,872 of record NC_136008.1, on the reverse strand, counting down.
ACATACTTGTATTCACATAGCACAGGGGTGGTATTGATATGAACTCTGTATCTTAAAGCATTCAAGAGTTATAGTCATTTTAAGAAAATATTGTTTTCCTTCATTAATATGCACATTTATGCCACAAGGTGCTCCAGAATCTAATCAGATCACCTACTCTATAGCGGGAACCTGTGGTGTCAGTATAAAGTTTCTATCATGTATTGTTCTGGAGTTCACAAAAATATGTCTACACACAGACAGGCAGACAGACACCACCAATTACTGTAAACATAATGTCTGGCATGCCATATACCGTGGTGGTGGGACATAAAAAAAGCAAATGCACGTACATATCGCTCCATTTTTCAATCATACCTCCGTACACCCCCCAGGACTCTCAAGCCCATCTTCTCAGTGATCATCTCCAGTATTCTGTCAAACTGGCCGAGCATCCTCTGGTGGATCAACAGCCTCAACGCTGGGTTCAACACATCGCCATTCGCTACCACACTAGGGAAGGAAAACATATAAGGGTTGAAGGAAAACACTTATTACACTTAGTATGAGGTTGCAATGTACAATGGTTGAGGTGTGCAGGAGGGCAGGGTGTGACACTGGATTTGAACTTACAATATTGGACATGGCTCCTTGAGGGGTTTCAGGAATCTAGCTGACACAACAATTCGACTCTGGGGCAATGGTCTAATCTGGGAAAAGATGGAACAACAAGAAAGAGGTACTTACAAGGAGTGCATGTGACATACAGTTGCTCAAAAATCATTCATGTGCCTGACTTTTTGCACGTTTCCATTCAACATACATTCATTTGGGATAGTGATAGTTATTGTGACAGGTGTCTCAACAGCACAAAACATGTACAGACTGACCAAGCTGTGTTTGGCTGAATGTGTTTGTTCATACAGTATGTATTAAAAAAAAAAGTTGAATATATTGTTTTGTAATTTGTTTTGGTATCACGACATATGAGGATATGTGGAAAATTCAATAAAGACATAAACACATTCTGTTGAGATTGTGTGACATCAAAGAAAAACCTTTTTTTTTTCCCTAAAGAGAAGGAGAATAAACTATTGTCCAAGCTGACAGATTCCGTCTCTCATCTCTATGGCGATAACGAACTAGAGAATGAGCCCTCTGTAATCCTATGGGGTTATGAGGTTGCAGAGAGAGAGAGAGAGCACTGCCTGTTGTGTCTCATAACACCTGGGAACCCACTGTGACTATAAAGACGTTGATCCTGGGAGAGAAAGAGATAAGGGAGGAGGTATATTAAAAGTCTTCTGGGGTCTATAATGCACCCTAGCAACAGTACGAAAAGAACTTTATAGAAAAAAAGAAGGCGTGGGACATAACCTGAGTTACAACAGTAACAAGATTATAGAAACAAGACGCATGGGTAATAATTTGAGGTCACAGACATAGATCATGCTTCCTACAAAAGAGGAGGAGGTAAACACCTTGAAAAAAATCAATGTGGATAGCATAGTGGATCATCACAAATAAATATACCCTAATGTACATCATTTCTGGTCTCTTGCGAGTTTCAGTGATAAAATAATGCAAGGGCACTTCTTCTATCTTTATATTAACCTGTTGAATTTAACAAGTTTAAAAGCAGAAATTACAGTAATAAGACAAGGGATGGGTCTGCCTCTAAAGCGTTATTAGAGTATGTCTGTGTAGATTCATCTCAGTCATCCAGGTAGTAAGATGTCCAAAAAAACAACAAAAAAACAAAATCCACTGGACTTAAAATGAAGAGTTGGAGATGGATGACAGATGAGTGGTGAAATGTCTTCAACTCTTCATTTTAAGTCCAGTGGATTTTGTTTTTTATTTGATTCTGTTTTTTATTTTTTTTGGACAGTTATTAGAGTATTGGCACTCTTGTTGTATTGACTCATGCCACATGGCTCATTTTAGATGCCCTCTTACTGATTCCACTCTGCTAATGGTGCTGCTAAGGCTGACATGCAATAGCCTATAGCTTATACAAGCCTAATGATCAGACCAATAACAGGTCCCATTATACCCCTCCTCTCATATGAGGCAGAAGGAAAGAGGCTCCACAGGTGTAGGCGAATACCATGTACTTTCAATGTCATGCGTTTGAATGTAACACTCTCCCTCCTCAATTATTCCTTCCACTCACTCTACTGTATATTATCCCATAAATTAGGAAAACCATTAACACAATATTTCAAAACTATGGAGTATAGAAACAAGTGTATACGCAAACTACTTGAAATATGGTTACTCTGTAATTGCAGGGGGTGCCATTCCTGGCTTGGTTTTGGTCCACTCATCTCCTATAGGGCAAAGCCAGTGCTAATCATTCCTAACGTAATGATTTTGTTATGGTTTTGTTATTATACACCTGGGCACTACATCTTCGTTAGTGGTGGAAATCCCTATGACCATTTTTGATCTCTCATAAATGCTCCATTGTTATTAGACTAACATCACTGTCTATTCAAACCTGCTTGAAGTGCAGCCTCTCAAGTACATCCAATCAAACACAGAAGGAGCAGGATCTAGCATAAAACAAAAAAGCCACCATTACTGTGAAGCAAGGACAATCATTAGCGGGTGGGCTCTGAGTATAAGCCATGGGCAAACCAGTTCTGTTTCTTTCTAAAGCAATCAGGACAACATGAAACAACCAAACTTGCCAACCATCCAGCGAGCTAAGAGGAGTTCTGCTGTAGAGTGGAACCTCCAATCTACACAATCAGCCAGGTTTAAGGAGGGGAGTGAGAGGGAAAGCAGGGCCCTCCTAAACTAGATTGGCTCTTTTAATGCTTGCCAGTTAATCACAACAGTAAAAACAAAACCTCAGGGTTATCTGTGGTGAATATGCTGCTTGTTAGGGGATGGGGAGACAAAAGAAGAAGAACACATTGAGAAATTATTGGTTCCCTTTTTGCATGATTAACATGTTGTTGGATTTTTTGCAGAAACCTCGAACCCCTAACTTTTTGCCATTTTTTCAATAGTAATTTATTAACAGTGATAATTTGACAATCTGTGAAAAATGCCTAATAAACCTAGGACAAAGTTTAACTGTTGATAATACATTACACAAGTAAATAGAATGTCAATATCAACCAGCTTTTCTTAGAGGGGACAAATGACCTTTTGGATTTGTAGGCTTTATGCAGGTCACCGATGTCATAAAACTCGAACTTCCAAGGTTTACAAGAGTTTTTCTAAGGCAGACATAAATCAAAAAAAGTATGACGCGAATGTCATCCTTTAAAGGTCAGTGAACGGTTAAGGTCTCATTCATCAAGGCGGGAGATCAGTTACATGGTCTTTTGTGTCGTAGAACTTGTCTGCTTAAAAAGGACTTGTGAAGCATATTCACATAACGCAGTATACCTTGACGTCACGCCTCAGGATTTGTGATGTGTCATGTCCAGAATGTAATAATAATGCTCATGATTTATGAATGTCTTAAAATCTCTATTCTAAAAAGAGACCCAGAATTTTGGAGGTATATTTCAGACCTGCATATGATGTGAATATGATTTCAAAAGGTTGATTAATCTTGTATGACGCTTACAGTAAAACAGCCTCAACAATGGACAACAATGGACAATGTTCCTTATGTTTTTTTCAAGTATTCAAAGTGTACTGACTATTGTTTCACCTAGATTTGGTATATTGTGTGCTAATATACATATCTGTGCCTTCCCCTTAGAAAATTAAATGATATAACTCAAAAAAGGTTAAAAGTCGCCTCTCATCTGAAAAGAGGACCTGTAGTTGACTTTCAAAATAGACAAGCCTGTGGGCTACGTGACTTTAAGCCGCTCTCGTTTTGGCTGTGACTTTGTAGCTGGTGATTAAAGATGCATTCAAGGAGGGATGATTATGATCCATGAATTAATAATGCATGGCCACTGAGACGACAACAAAGTGATTCTTCACAGACAACAATAGAGGGGAACGACTAAACATTACACCTCGCTTAAATGATCTTTCTAAAAACCTCTACTCACCGCAGGCGGGGGAAGGAGTGCAGAGGTTTAGCAGCCACGAAAAAGGGTATAAGGTATTCTAAAAGCTCCTAAATCCTCATGTATCTTGCATCTAGTGGCAGTTTCAAATGTTGCAAAGTAGGGTTGAGTAGGGATATTGTAATGGAAAACTTGTCTCTCAAGTGGCTGTTAAATCGTTTCTTTAACTGCTGAAAATAAAATAAAAGCTATGCAGTAAAATAAAAGCAATTCAAACAATTACTTTCCAGGGTAGAGGAACAGAACATCAGTAACTCATGCAGACTTCTTTGATGGCTACTTAAGTGTCTATGATTGATTAGTCGATCTTTCTCAAAGAAGCAGCCATACAGCGTGAATAGAGGAGAACTAGCAGAAGCAATATTACTTACTACTAAACCTTAGGAAAGCTTATTCAAGAAGCTGGAAACTGAGAATAAGTGCACCATGAGGACTTTCTCCAATGTATCTGTGGCTACATGTGTGTGTGAGAGAGTAAGTGAGTGAGTGCGTGAGTGAGTGAATGAGTGAGTGCGTGAGTGAGTGAGTGAATGAGTGAGTGTGTGAGTGAGTGAATGAGTGAGTGAGTGAGTGAGCGAGTGACTGACTGACTGACTGAATGAGTGAATGAGTGAGTGAGTGAGTGAGTGAGTGAGTGAGTGAGTGAGTGAGTGAGTGAGTGACTACTGACTTGCTGACTTACCTGCATTGGAAGAGTCTGCATCATCCTCTTCTTTCTGGAGCCAATCTGTAGGTAACTACAAGCACAATGTAATGAAAAGTGATGTAAAGTTAACCATGCACAACAGTCTGACTTCAAACTCAATTCTATTACAAAGCTATTTAATATGGATGTGACTTTATTGACACACAACCCATTCATTCCTAGTAGAAGATTACCATTTTCCTGTTTTGTCCCTGCTTTTGTGTGTTCTTGACCATATCCTCAATTTTATTACTGATACATTTTTAACCCTTTTAATGACAATGTATTGCCATAACTTCAAGTCTGAAACCTGGAGGCACACAAATCTAATATCTATGACCGATAGATGTTAGGTTCAGGTCAAGAAAGACATTTCAGCTTATGTGGTCTCAGGCCAGGACAATCTACTATCATCAAAGCAACCATAAGCTCTTGTTTTGCACACTTTATATTTTATTTTATTTCAAACACAACGTGAAGTTAAAAGGATATTTCATGAATAGGTGTAGCTGTTATTTAAGCACCAGTCAACCAAAGGGGAATATCAAACAAAGTGATTCAGTATTAAGATAGCTAGGCTTAGACTATGCATAACATTATTGATGTTCAACAACATCAGAGACCCCGGTGCCAGCCAGTCATAACTCCTGACCGCCCCCACACACACACACACCCCCACACCCTGCACATGACTCAGACCTGGACTTGGACCCTAGCCCCTCAGAGCCCCCATTATTTCATTTAGGTGTTTTGAAGCCATTGTAGAAGTCCCACAACCCTGCATTAAGCATGCATTGGTAGGACCAAACAGCTGGTGACTATAATACATTCTATCAGTAGCATAGTGGAGGGGGGTATACAGTAGTCTACCCACCTGTTTCTCTGGATTTTTAAAATAACCGCCACCCACACCAGTTACCTATATTGGAAGGCAGGGTGACAACATACCCACCTGTTGCCAGAACACCTTCCCACTCATATACTAATTCACCGCTGTATGTTATTAATAGCTTGCTGCACAAATCGCATTACCTGTAAGTCTACCTATTTTTAGGCCTGGGTGCTGTGACTCTAGACCATGACTCAATGAACAGGTCTGACGCTCATTTGCCTTTTTTTGTAGCCTGTTGGCAGATTAATTAACTTGTTGGCAGATTAATTAACTTGTAAAAGAGTTATAGTGTGTACAGCGAAGTCCTATGATGACTTCGAAACAGTTTACAGGCAAACCCTCCTGAGGGCAAACTGTAAGCTAACATTTAGAGCTTTTGAAGTGATAGTTGGTTTAATGAACTCGTCACTCACCGCTGCCTTGCCCATTTAATAGACCAGTCTTACGAAGCTATTAACGCACACTGGCATGTTCAGTAGAGTACACATTGAAGCAAACATTTTAAGTGAAAACTATTAAATAAAACGTTTACTCTTACTCCAGTTTCTTGAACTTCTCCCTCCCGGCAGCGACGTACTGCTCCCCGCTCTGCAGGCTCTCCAGACAGTCCACCTTGTGGCCTCCTCTCGGCGTGTAGATGTTCCTCACCGCTCCAAACGACGGCTGCACGCCGCCGGTCACCTCCCTCAGCAGCGTCTCGAAATTGCACACCCTCTTTTGGTTAATCACTAACCGGCGAGCCTCGTAGTAAGGGTCGCCGTTTCGGTACATGAAAATGTTCTTCACGACGGGCTGCGAGAGAAAGTTCGGCTTTTCCGAGCTCATCCCTGTGCGTAAAAGGCGGGCTGCGGGCGCGACGGCGAGCGGTCTTTGAAATAATAATAAACTCACAATAAGATGATCCCAAGCGGGACGAACGGTTAAAGGCCATTATAACAATATTGTAGCTCTTCCATCCTGCGCAAATGTTAAAAGGCTGAGAGGAGCTGGTGCGCACAGAAGTTCGATGAACGTTGGCACTTTGAATAGAAAAAGCTTCCAGGGCAAAAAAAAAAAAAAAAGGGTTTCTCACAGGTTAGGGAATAGAATAAGGAATTTAAAAGAAACGACAACATGCATGGAAACGTGGCTCTGTTTCGGCGTTAGAAATATCCACTATCTATAACTTTTGTTCCCAGAATCTCAAAGCGTTACAGAGGAGAAGATGCAGCGTTACTGCCGCTCGCGTGCACCGCTATGCCCCAGGCAGGTGACAATAAAAGCCAACCCGCTCGTAGTTTCCCCAGGCTGAGTATCATGGGAGCTCATCTGTTGGGACGTATCTATGGAAACGCGCTGCAATCCTCTCACCGATTGCTAGGGACTTCACACAGCCATTATCAACAGGTAGATGAAAAACAACATGTTTAATAAAATGCATACTGTCAATGGAGTTCATAGGGGAAACAATAACCAAACATGCATGACGAGGTCATGCATAAATAGAATCAAACAATGGTGTTTGCACGGCTTGGTCACATAAAAAAAAAACTCAGTCACAGCCCAGTTAAGAAGGTTAATTAGGCACCAAGGGACCAATTGGAGACCCAGGTTGCCAGTGGTATCCTGAAAGTGGGTGAGTTGGGGACAAAACAACATGTTTGTTTTGTGTACCGCAATTGCGTTGCGCAACAACGGGGAGACCTGCAGCTCATTTTGCATGTACACTATTATCAAGGGGCACATTTCCAGCTGTAACACAGGCCCGTGGGAGTCATAACATCAAGGACTGGAGTAATAATTTAGATTGATCCCAAAAAAAAAATAGGTCATGTAAATATTATTTCCTCCCCTTTGTTGACTATAGGAACCCATGGAATCTTGTTTTCAGCACTTTTTTTACCACATAAAAATCTTAATGTACAGCAAGCCTGTATTTTTTGTTAGTCGCTGTACAGTATACTCATCATCATCATCATCATCATCATCATCATCATCATCATCACAACCTCTTCCTCCTCCTTGTCCTTTTCATCATCATTGTTGTCATCATCTCATCAGGACCACCAGCGGCAGCAATCAGCGGGATACACACTGTACTCACCCTTCAAGAATAAAGTGAGTGTAGCCCTGTATGACACGACAAGGATATTGATACTAGATAAGGTACTTATTATATAACATAACTATAAAGAAATATATAAATTGTTGTCTTTTTACATCTAGCGAAAATGATTTAACTAAATTATTTCCTGGCTGATTGTAACCAAGCTCTGCCATTGGTTGTACTTAAGGCAACTGCACCCCAGATTTATTTAATAAGGTCTAATACCTTTTGATGTGATTCTCTCTTGTAGCCACGAGATGGTGGTATTACACATTCTGCGGAGTCAGGACTACCATATTGTTGAACAGGGATGTTGGTGCTGACTAATAACATCTAATGAAGAATACGCGCTTCTGGACAGGCTCTACTCCAAGTGACCCATTTTTAAGGTATTTTGAGTTGTGAAAATATATATAAATATATATATATATATATATATATAAAATGCAGTCACTGTCTCTTGGCTTTCCTGAGAAGTTTTCCAAAGTCTTGTCCAACTTTGGTCAGACATTTCTGCACCAGATTCGATCTGGTAATTTCAATATTAGTGCTGATTCCACTAATTTGTATATCAAAATGCTTATCGATCAGGTGAATTTGGCCATCATCATATACCTAGCACTTGATGTAAATGTTAATTAGGTCTTCTTTATCTGTGCTGCTGTCTTGTCCAAGTCTCCCTAGGAAAAGACAATGGGATTAACCTGGTTAAACAAAGGTCCAAAACTTTACAGAAATATATAGTTATCAGTCATATAACCACTGATATGAACATTTTTTCAATTTAAAATTCCAGACCTCAAAAGACTTCACCAGTCCCGGTCTGTGGCCGAAGCAACTGGTGATTCTTTGCCAGCTGAGCTGAGTTTCTCAAGGATGTCTCCATGAAAATGCCAAACACTTTCTATGGGCTCTTCTTCCATAGACAAACCAAAGACCAGAGATGTCTGCAGCGTTTTAGTGAGAATCAGGCAACTGGAGGGTTTTATATGAAGATTTGCAGATTGAGGTGGAGTGATGTGTAGCTTCTGTATTTCGTCAGCAGAGGGCAGCATTGAACAAATAACAAGCCTCACACACACACACACACACACACACACACACACACACACACACACACACACACAAGGAGGCTTTTCCAGAACTCCAAGGACATGAAACTTGCCAAAGAATAGTCTTGTCAGCAGTGAATTTCCATTTGAGGCATTAACCTATGTATTTTTCCCCCCTGGCCCTTCATGCTGTACAAGGTATTTTAGTGCGAACCCATTACATTATATAGTATATTTCAGAGGAAGTGGAAAAACAGAGGAGGTGGTGAAACCTGCCATTGCAGGTCACTGTTGGTGTATCCTGATCACAGTTAAAGGGATAGGTCAGAAGTGTTCATCTTAAATGCCTCTTTTATCTTTAAAAGAGCAAACAAATAGAGTAGTTTTATGATATTGACATCTACTGTAGGCCTGGAGGTTATCTTGTCATTACAATTTAACCTACTTGTGCTCTCTCGCTCTCTCTCTCCAAATGAAATGCCTATCTACTGTATCTACACACCTATCTAATAATCATTGTATCAATCTACCTATCATCTATTATTTTTCAATATAGGTGCATTAGAGAGCCAAAGAACTCTCAAATAGTGTTGTGATAGCTGTTGGTGCCATGCGTCCTCTCTGACAGAATCTCAAGACATAGCTGATCTATTTGAAGCCAATATCAATTCATGATCCATCGGCAGGGAAATACACCTCTGCATAAGAAAAACCTTTTTGCTTCCACTTCTCCTTGTGTATATCCTTTCCGTCTCAACGTCTGTGGCAAGACATGAAATTACACATAATTGCTGTTGTTTATTGGATGTGATAATGGCACCTTTTAAACTCTATCCTTGCATGGTCAAAATTGCTTTGCAATTGGGCCAGCCAGACAGACAACGCCTGGAAACCACACAGCAAAACGTCTGTCACGGCCGTTTAGCAGTGTCAACTAATGGAGGAAGTGTGGCATCAACAAACACACACAATGAGATTCATCAAGGATCCCCCTTCCATGTTAGGACATACAAAAAAGGAAGAGGACTGACAGATGATTGATGGTTTTGTTACTAAGTGACAACAGTTTTATCCGCCACACATCTGCGTTGGAGTAAGACAAAGATGCATAATGGCATTTTCAATCAGGTTGGCTCTATTATTCGTCACAATATGTTTTTCTGTTCCACCACAGGAAGCTTATAACCAATGTAACACATGTTGCTGTTAACCAATCTTGTCTTTAAAGGTAACACAGCATGTGTTGGCCCATACTAGCCTCACTGATGTATTGAAATTGACACATTAGTCTTTTCAGAGCAACTGTAACATCTTACATGCAGAAGATGTGATGATTTTGCTGCTTCAGGGTAAAAACACATTAATGCCTTTGGTGTCGTTTTGAGCAAATGCTCTTCATGAAATTCTCTCCCAGGCCATTTGATATTCTACTGAGCTTCGAGACACTGTTTCTGACGTTTTGATCAACAGCCTTGTTTCATTAAAATTAAATGAAGAAATATATTTAAAGACAACTTTGCATGTTGGCAGCTCCAAATGGCAGCGAGAAGTAACTGAAAAACTTGAACTAATTTTTACCAAAGGATACCAAAGAGACGAGAGAAGCAAAATATCTAACCTTTCTCTCACTCACTGCTGTTTAGGAGACAGTTTGGATTTTGCTCCTAATCTTTTGATTCGTCACTCCCTGTGGGCTGAAAAGTGTCTGACACCAGAACGTTTTTTGGGCAGATAGAGCAAATCAGTCGGGTCCCATTTAGGCAAGATGGGACACTCTTCTCTATTGCAGCCCAATTTGTTGACAGCTGATAAGACAGGTGTATTTTTACATTAGAATCATGTCTAGTGCAACTTTAAATTCCATGGAGGATAGACTGCCTTGCCTGCTGTTTTCAAAAGAAACTTGAATGGCTGTCACCCCAAAAGGTCAATACATGTCCCAAAAAATACATAAATCAGTCAGTCCACTCTCTGCTTGAAGAAGACATCAATATGTCCCAAACATTTTCAGATAACAATCATCCCTAAATGTCCTCAGGTGTGGTTATTGAGCCCTCTGTCTGTGCGGATTGCTGCTGAGACGGTGTGTTTTGGATTTCCCTGTTCCTGTAATGAACACCAGGGATTCAGGGTCATGCTGGCCTCTCTTGACAAAGGCCAAAGCAATTACAGTATCTCTTTACTGGGCTAGGCCTGTGCTTGTGTTTCCATATTGGTGCTTTCTCTGTTTAGATGGCAGACATGACACCCATATAGATCTGTTTAGAGGCTAGACAACCAATTTTCCATTTTGCAATAAGAGTGATTAATCGTTATTTATGTTCTGCGGTGCATCCATAAGAGTTTAAGGGGAAATTCCACGCGTGCAGCTGTTTGGCAACTGGTTTTAATGTTAGAGTTAGGAGAAATACTTTATAAATTTGATTTGTATTCATCATTGTGGAGTTTCTTACTTGCTACTTCTGGTGACGACATAGTTTAAGAGTTTAAGAATACATATTTTCCACAGCTGCCATACTTTATATTTTATAACTTTGATCTTTGATACAGTAAGTAGTAGCATATGGAAGTTAAAAGATATAATTTGGTGTCATGATCGTTGCTTTGTTGATCGACATTTGAATGATCAGAATGTATCGTATCTGACCTGTTGCTCTTGCCGGGTGTGACCTCCAAAAAATATATATTTCAAAGGGACTATAGGGGCTATATGTGTGTGTGTATGTGTGTGTGTGTGTGTGTGTGTGTGTGTGTGTGTCTGTCAGGGACTATAGTAATAAATATCTGAGTGCACAATGATTCAAAAATGCAGATTATTACATCCTGCGAACATTAATAATTTGTTAAAACAAAGGTCTTCACATAACTGATAACTTCAATAATAATCTATTGGTGAATTTCAGATTTTTGCCAGCAATTTAAGAGTGGTGTCAAATTTTTCAATCTCATATTGTATATCAGATTGTTTCCATTTTGGATTGAAACTTGATTCATTTGAATTTCATTTGAATGCCAAAATGTTTGATGTTTTAGCAATTTGAAGGCAATGAAATATGATAATATCTCCCTCAATTGAAACGATTAAATGCATCCCCATTGTTAGCTATTGATTTTAGGAAGAATGTGAGGGAAAATAGCAATTTACCTGTACCACTGTTCATTTATGTCACAATATAAACTGCGTATATATAATGGAAATCTTGACTTGAGAAACAAAATGTTATGAAACCTTTATTTATATGACTAAACAAATCCAGCAGGTATTGATGAGCTCTCAGCCTGTCAGACTGGATGTGTGACCGGACCGACCGGGCTGCTGGAGCAACATGGTAGTTTTGCCTCGTTGGGTAAATGACTCAGCCATTAAACAAAATAGCAAGGGGACAGCTTAGTCGGGGGAAAACACTCGGCGTTATGTGTCCCTGTCTGACTTTTTAGAAAACCAGAGAGAGAGATTGTATTTATGAATTTTACTTTTATGGGGAAAAGAAATGACAAAATACAGGGGGAAGCTGTTAAAACCAAATTAATTAATTTATTAGACTTTATTTGACAGTACAAAACAAAGCCATACAGCCAGAAACAGCACAAGGCACAGTACAGCAGCACAGGCATACAGTTTGGGACATAATGAATCCTTCAATGTGTTACATGTACCACAAGGTGAAAACGAGTACATATTTGATCCATCTGAAAAGGGTTTTAGGGTTTCTGTCTTCTTTAAAATCAAAAAGAAAGGGTTCATGAGCAGTAAGTTTATAAATTATGATGCATTTTCCATATAATTCTCATCAAGATCCTTAAGGCTAATATGTCTCAACTTCACAGTAACAAAACAATAATTCATATATATAAGCTTGTTGGTCTTGTTGTTCAATATCATACAGTACAATACAATACAAGCCCCTCTACATTACATTTACTTACACAGATATACAGCTTGAAATACTTCATAAATTACATTACACGCAGTTCAATTGCAGTTTCATAAAAAGCAGCTTTTTTTAAACAGTCTTGAAATACTAGATCAGGTTTCTGTAAACGGCAAAATTAAAGCTTTATGCTTTCTGGAGAAAATGTGACAGTCGTAGCTTCATAACCACCATCTGGAAATATGTGGGAATACAAAAATTAAAAAAAAGAATGCAGTGGCGCCTTAGCATTAATTTGTTATAACAGGGGGAGAGAGATTGTCCTGGTGCCATAAATGTTAACAATCAAGAGGTCTATTATTTTGAAAAAAGAAAAAACCAAACCATTCCTTTGCAAATCTGTTCTTATGTGAGAAAGTGATATCTGCTTAAAACTAGTTTTTGAGTCCATTTTAGTCTTTGGTAGATTGAAGTATAATAAGCTGATGTTACACAGCAAATGTTGCAGTGTTAGTAAGTGACAGTTATATTTAGATATATATTTGGAGTTGTCAAGTGTTGATAGGAGTGTTGTCTGCCCACTCATAGAGCTGATATGGCTCTGATGCGGCTGTTCAAAACTATCTAAAAGTGTTAAATTAACTCTGATAGGTTATAAACACTGGCATAGTGCTGTTTTTTAAACTCTGAGTTAATTAACACCAAATATTTAGAATATACTCACCTATCAGCCTGATTACTATTATACTAATATGCTGGATGGTAGTGTTACTGTAAACCCACCCCTCCATAACCTAAGTATACCTAAGTCTTCAGTAACCATAACACCAATGTATTGAACGCTACACTGCAAAATTGAACCACTTGTCAGATTGTGGTCTTGGTCCATTCAGTATAATTCAATTTAAAGGCAGGGACAAAATAACAGGAACTGGCTTTTATTATAAGACAATCAATTCTATTGACTTGCAACTGCAATCAATCCTTTTCCAGAGGTGTGTGTTTGTTAGAAATGTGTAATGTTAAACATAGCTCAGGTAGAATACAGAAGTAGCTCGATACTCTATAATACTCTCTATAATCTCAGCAGTGTTTGTTTTATTCAGAAATGACTATTTTAGTTTTTGTTGATATAGCGATTGTTTTGTTATTTTCAATTTCACACCAACAAAAATATACCTCACTTTTTTCAATTCACACAATTTTGAAGAAAGAAGAAATTAAAAAGTAGGAGTAAACATTGGTGGACAACAGTAGCCATCATAACAGTCATTGTAAAAAGAGTAAAGAAATTGATATTGCCTGGGATCTAGTAAAATAACTTGGCATTCGTTCAATATCTCTGCCTGCTAAATACTTGAAGAGTTTTGTTCCATAATGCGATATCCACCATTTGAAAATAAATGCCACCTGCTGTTTAAGATGATTGATTGAGAAAAAAAATGAGGTGAGGTAACTTAAGTCTTTGGTTGACACAATGGCAACACTTTTACACATGCTGTTTTTTTTTGAGATATGGAATAGCAAACTTCAGGTAATGTTTTTTTTTTTGCTAAAAGAAAAAAAAGATACTGTGTATAGTGTTTTTGGGAAAAAAAAAACTCTTCACGTGTGTAGCATCTAAACATCTTCACCCTGGCATCTGCAGTAACAAAATGAGTTTTCATCTCCTTTTCCATCATTTTTAATTTTATCCTTTTATTTTGCATCACTAGACACTTGACACAATGTGGGGGGATTCTGCACCTTTCTTTAGCTTGTGGCTAGCAGTACTCATTGTTTTGAATGAGGAATGCCAGCGATTCTAACACACTGAACTTTTTTTCACACTATGTTACAAGTGCTTTGTGAAGAAAAATAACAGACTAAGAGTTGTATGGTACGCCTTTGATGAAGAGCTTTGTATCTATGGGAATAGCAGGTTGAACACCACATCACCTGTTTGACTGAATCCCATTCACCTGTGTCAACACCATGGTGAAGAGGGTCACAGTACAGCTTCACACGTCCATTGATGAAATTAAAGAACACTACAATTTTTACGGCTTTATGTCGGCACTTTTAAACATCTCCCACCGCCATCTTCGTCATTGTCGTCATCACCGTCGTCATCATCGTTATCATCACTTTGAATGGCTATTTCTCTCTTCTGCTTAGCTCTTCAGATCTTCGCTGTGCATCCATCCATCTGAAACCATCCATTCTCTCTCTCTCTCTCTCTCTCTCTCTCTCTCTCTCTCTCTCTCTCTCTCTCTCTCTCACTCTCTCTCTCTCTGTAGCTTTCAGACCACCAACCAGTGATGCAGCTGTGGGAACAACAGAATATGGCCATGAAATAAAGCATATATTACTGTCCTGCATGGGCTTCTTTTCACTTTTCTCCCATGTGATATGAATATGATCTCTTCATTACTGTCTAAAGAGGGAATGTCATAATCTGTGTGGGTTTATTTTATAAAGCAACAGATTTCTAATCAAAATTAAATAAATAAAGCATTGTACAGCAGATGGTCAGAAATCAGAAGATTACAAATAGGACCTACCCTTGAAATAAGTAAATAAGACAACTCAAAAGACAAATTTCCATGTTTGGACAGCAGCAAAAGATCAGATCTGCTTTTACTGTGATTTAACTCTAAAAGTCTTGTCTTTAGTTGTGTACATATCCTTCATTTCTTCAAATCATTCCCTTTTCCCAGAACAACAACTGAGCAAAACCAGTGGAGATATGAGGTTTCAGTCTGACAACAATAAAAAAGCCTGTATTGCGTGTTCTTCATTATCAGTATGCATTTACCGTGAACTGCCGAACTTCCCCATTGTCTACCAAGTGGTGCTCTGTCTCTGGGGTGATGGCATAAGCCAGTCTCTATACAGAGGGAGGGGAGAAGGGCAATTAAATATAAGAACGTTTATAAATAAGATGTTGAATATTTAAAAATATACATAAACATATAGTTGATGACAGTATCCCTGGGATGGATTTTTTTAGGTGCAGGAATGCCCTTGATGAAAGAATTCTGTCATAGCAAAGATTAACATGTATACAACTAACTATAATAAATCAATGCACCTCATTTTTGTTAACAAAGCATAGCTCAGACTTACATCGCAGAACTTTCCAGGCAGAGTGCAGAGTTTGTAGATGGCGTAGAGAGGCACCATGGTCATTGATGAGATGGCCAGACACCACCCCACCATGTTAGCCCATGTAGGAAACATGTAGGAGCCGTAGTTAGGAGGGTTGAATGTGGCAAAGCTCACCACCACCATGAACTATGGAAAAAGGGGGATAGGTCTCATTCGATAAGGCTATATTTTCCATTTTAGAAAAAAAGATTTACATCATCTTCATTAGTCTTTCAAAAGCCATTTGGTCCCTGTACACTAGGAGCGACAGCTGTGTGTGCATTCTTGGCATTAAGTCAAGCTTGTTCAAAGTGGGCGTCGGATTCAGATAAGGATGTGCCTTGTCCCCTCTCCTCTCATCTGGGATTCATGGAAAAGTTATCAAGGCACAGCCAAGGTCTGGAGAGTGTCTGGTTTGGTGACATTAGGGTGGCATCTCTGCTGCTTGCGGATAATGTCTTCCTTCTGGCTTCATCGGACCGATGTGCAATGGAGCAGTTTGCAGCTGAGAGCGACATGGTCGGGATGAGGATCAGCACCTCCAAGTCTGAGGCAATGATTCTGTCCCAGAAGAAGGTGGCTTGTCTCATTCAAGTGAGGGGTGAGCAGCTGCCCCAAGTGGAGTCAGATATCTTGGGGTCTTATTGACAACAAGTGAGGATAAGAAGGATCCTGAGATTGATCGCCGGTTAGGGGCATTGGCTGCAGTAACGCAGGTGTTGTATCAGACCATAGTACTCTCGATTTCCCGCTCAATTTTTGTTCCAACCCTCACCGCTGGCCACAACCTTTGGGCCATAAGAAAGAGATTGAGGATACAAGAGGCCGAAATCAGGTTTCTCCACAGGGTGGCTGGCCTCATTCTTGGTGTTCTCCTCCACACTGAGAAGAGCCAATTGAGGTGGTAAGGATGCCCCCCGGGCATCTCCCTTTGGAGGTATACGACCGACTGGGAGGAGACCCCGAGGCAGAGCCAGGACATACTGGAGGGACTGCATCTCCCAGCTGGCCTGAGAGTGCTTAGGAATCTGGGCATCTGGGCTACTCTTCTTGCCCTGTTGTCACTGCAACCCTGACTCCGTTAAGTGGCTGCCTTCTGCATTGATGCAAAGAATAATTGGATACATGCAACTGTTGACCCCTCCTTGGTTTCTGTATCCAGGGCCAAGCCCCAGCCCCAAGAGGAGGAGTAATCAGGCAAAATATCCACTTCCTCTATTCCTGCTGCAGATGTTGTACTGTCAATACAAGGTAAGTTGTGGGTAGAGAGAAAAGTGGTCCTTTTTCTGTTGTCACTGCCAATGTGGACATATTACACTGTGTATGAGCCAACGGCAAATATTGACAAAGTTAACCTCACAGTCCAAACACTTCCATCCATATATCCATTTTCAATTCACATCTCCTCGTCACAGTCTTCCAATGTGAAAAGCCTGGGCACAGACTCACCAGGAGGAAGCAGGGGCTGACAAACTTCCAGCACAGCCGCCAGTACATGCCTGGTCGCTGGCCAATCATCTCCTCGATGTCATCACTGAAACGGTCCACCCCTGAAACACATTCAAACACAGTATATGGCTTCCACAACAGGCTTGCAGTCAGTTCTAATGCAACTAATCCTAAAAACTAATCCTTCTGGGTTTCAGAGATGAGTAAACATTATATGGGCTTTTGCCATCACACTCTGTATGACTTGCAATTAGGAGATGCAAAAGTTTTAACATCGGAAGTCTACAATGTAGAAACCAAAGCTTTCCCTTCTTTCATACCCGTGGTTCTACCTTCTCTCTTTGCCTTTCTGCCTGGAAGGCATCTCTCATTGCAGAGGCATATATCTAGACTGACGGCCAGGTATTGAGCACAGCTGAATGTACTGATGTAGTGGACTGCAGAACGGAAGACCACAGAGGCCAGGGGTTAAGGGTTCCTGTCAGCAGTGACAAGAACTGGGAAAAGGCCCGCTGAAGCCTCAGGCTTGATTTATCCGGCTTGCCAGGGTCGGGACCCACCAAAGTGGGGCAACATGCTGACCCCACTGCCCGGGGCCTAGTTTAGCCCATTTAGCCCTTTATGGATCTCACTGTGCACAGACAAATACAGTAGTCAGGAGACAAGAGACTCAATACGGAGGTTCAGGTCAACCTTTTTACCTGATCTTTTGTAATGTTTTGTGCCTGCTGGTGCTACAAAATGAGGGATTGGTTTTCTCTTTATGAAATGTCTCTTTTTCTTGTTTCTGGTTAGTGGGTGGGGTGGGGTGCTACAGGTTTGGGTGGGTTAGTATGAGGTTACAATCAAATGCCATTTATGCATTTATATTTATTCCATCTATTAATTATTAATATCTCCCCAAGTGGCTGATGGAGCCAAAAGGAATTCAGGTGACCCATATGAGTGTTTTGATGGTCTAGTTACCTGTAACCGGAATGTGTCTGTTCCCATCTGCAATTTTATTTTTGTGGTAGCCCACCATTTGCTGAGTGAACACAGGGCCAACACTGGAGCAGTCAGAACTAGTGGTATTCAACATCAATGAGCTCTTACGTGGACCAAAACTATATCCTACTACCTTAACAATATACGGACCCGACCAGAGCCTGGAGAGCCAAAAACCATTAATGGGAAAATACATTTTAGCCTCAGCGTCCTTACGCCTAATAGGACTATGTTGCATTGAGGCACAGCAGACCCACATCAACAGACATCTAATCAAACCCCCTAATGTGGCATCAGCTTTGCTGGCCATGAAAAGATGAATCATCCCTTCTCCCCTTCTTCCTCTCTTTCTCCCCTCTTTCTCACCGTAGAACCACGCGATGCCGATGGCCTCAATAAGCACTCCAAAGAGAATCGATGTTCCTGCTGCAAAGTGGTCCAGCAGAGTAAACACGTACATCCCGCCCTGGAGAGAGAGAGAGAGAGACAGAGAGAGAGAGAGAGAGAGTGCAGGACAATGTTATAGGCTACAGAAGTTTGTGAAAATGCTAAAGCATGTGGAACAGTATAAAGAAGGCACAACAGCCTGTCCATTTAGGTCAAGACCACCTAGTTTTACTTATTGTTCTATGAATGTTGACTATTTTCTTGGATGAAATCTTAGTGGACCAACACACAAAAACTAAACACACACACACACACACACACACACACGCACACACACACACCAACAGACATGACAAATACAATCGTCAATCGTCAATCTCCATACATGCAGTACGTTTGTAAGACTATACAGTGATTGTGCAGGACGTGTAGGTGCTGCCCAACATGATACTTGCATTAGTAACGCAGAAGAGGGATATGAGGAAGGTGGCAACGACGATGAAGAGGGTGAAGAGCTCTCTATGCTTGTGGAGGAATTTGAACTCGTCAATCAGGCCCGTGATCACCGATTCCATCCCACCCATCTAGGGCAGAAGATACAAGAACTTCAATGAAACACACCAAACTAAATCAGAGTAGAGCCACTGACATAGTTATTGTAGAAGTCCCATCTCAACCTCTGAGCAGACACACCAAAGAATATAGCGGTATAGGGGCATAGCGTGCACAAGGACAAGCGTATAGGAAAAGGAAAAGACAATATTCCATATTCCATGAGCATTCAATTGTTATGTGATGCAGACCTGCACATGTTTACTCAAAGTTAAAGTGAGCTGAAGAGTGACTTGTCGGTGAGTCGAGTAGAAAGTAGTTGTCATTAAAAAAGTAATCTTTTGATGTAAAATTCATAACTAATATTTCAGTGGTTTCTTATAGGTAAAAATGTTGCCATTTCAATCTTCATGCGATGTCGTCCTGCGCAAAAACTGAAATAAAGCCGCACAGACACTTGAGATATTTAATCTCCAGACAGACACTGTGTCTGACCCAGCACCTGTCACCAGGATGGAAAGGTGCATGTTACCTGGACTCACAGGTGTATGTGTATGTATGTGTGTGTGTGTGTGTGTGTGTGTGTGTGTGTACGTGTGTATGTGTGTACTCACAGCACTGTCAATGCCCAGCGTCAGTAGCATGATGAAAAAGATAACCGCCCACACTGACGACCCGGGTAATGTTGCAATGGCTTCTGGGTAAATGACAAATACCAACCCAGCACCTAACGACCAAATAATTAAAGTCAATGTAATGTACAAAAAAAGCATGAACAAAACCCACATAATGTTCATAATGGCAAAACTCAGGTTGTTACCATCCCTAAACCTGTGACCATTACAATGTAGATACTTGAACTCGTGTAATACCATGTAATTACTTGGTATTTTACTGTTCTTACCATATATTTATCTAGTAAATACCTAATAGTTGGTTACTCTTCCTAATAGGAGGGGTTACCAATTATTCTATTGTACTCTATTCTATGCTCTGTGACAATAGTTTTTGCATAAAAAGCAATCCAATGCAGACATTGTGGGTTCAAATCTGATTCAAAACTTTCGTCACATCATCTGCTCTCTTCTGCCATCGTATACTGATACTAATATTTATTTCTCATGAAGCAAAAATGCCATAAAAACAAATCATAAACAAAGCAACCCTGTGCATCTACTAACTGGACCGGTGGCATTTGAAGCCAGTGAACAGTTTCACAGTGGGTTCACTCCATCGATTACAGACCAGGCAAGCAAACATAGCTCATCTTAAATATCGCTGACTGTTGGAATAATTACAAAAGGCACATCATTATGCGTCTACTCCTCTGGCATTTACTATTCCACTGTGGGTTGTTTCCAGTATCATTTGATAGCACTCGTCATGGAATAATGCCAAAATTAGCCTATGGATTATCCAGCATGCAGCATCCTAATATGAGCCATAGCTTCCGTTCTCTCTCATTTCACACACCACATTATTGACCGGTGAGGAGAACCTACAGCAATACAGGAAATCCCAAGAAAGTTGATATTTCATAGGAGGATGTCATAATCATAACTTCATTGGAATCAAAGCTGGGGGGGGGGGGGAGTCTTAATTTGGATAATGACAGCAGCTCCCCAGGGCAGCAAATGTTGGTTGACTGCCCCTGAATATCTAAGGAGGAATGTCTCTCTTTTCTTAACTACCACCACACACTGTAAATACACACACAAACAATGGCATACCGTCTCTGGCGACCTTGTCCAAAGCCACGTTGTGTTTGTGGGACATGTACCCGAGGAAGGAGAAGACCACAAAGCCGGAGAAGAAACTGGTCAGAGAGTTGATGGAGCTGGTGATGATGGCATCTCTGCATGAATCAAATCAAATAAAAAACAAAAACAGTTAGGATCAGAATCTACAGTCTATAAATCAGTGAGCAAGTCAGTAAGTCTATTGAAGCAAACTGGTTAGAGCTGTTGGAGCTGTTGGTGATTGGCATCTCTGTATAGACAAGATAAATAAAAAATATATTTATAGAATTGATCTGCCAGTTAGTCAGAGTGTCAATCAATAATAATCAAAGCAAAGAAATTGTTCTGGGAGTTGATGGAGCTTCTGAGAGTTGATAGAGCTATCAAACAGTTAATATCTAGAGAATGTATGTATTTTATAGGTTATTCAGACAAGTCAATCAGTCAGTCAGTGTTATTATTGCTATATCAGACAGGAAGCTGGTCAGTCCTGTGATGGGCTGGTGACCTTTCAACCTGTCCCACAACCCTGAAAAGGATTAAGTGGGCAGAGAAAATGAATGAAGAAATGAATGAGCTGGTCAGTATTGACTGGAGTGCAGGTGAGCACCTTTGGAATGCGATCAGGCAGTGAGTCAGTTAAACAGTCCATCAACCATTTAGTTAGTCAAGTTAGTCAGTCAGTCTTCAGACAGTCAGTAAGTAAATCAGTCAGTCAACCATTCATCTACTGTAGTCAGCTTGCTATTTGGTCAGTCAATCATCCAGCCAGCCAACCAACTCGTCAGTCACAGGGTCACTCAGCAACTGGCAACTGGTGCTGATAGATTGATTGGTCAATCAAACAAGTGATCAATTAATCAACCGATCAATCAATCGATCAATCATCAGACAAATTCTAAATATTGGAGGAGGAACAGCAGCCCATTAAAAGTTAGTAAAAGACACTAAGGATATAGTGGAAGCACTTTCAAACTCACTGTTTACTCAACAGCTTGTCATTGCTCTATAGAAACACTGTATTCCCTTGTCAACTTTGACACACATCTCATACGTTTTTGATGTTTCACTTAAATATATTTTCAATTGTTTGGCATTGCTGTGGGAGCAGGTAAAAACTGTCCTTGACAATGTCAGTCAGTAAAAAAGGGCAAAAGAGGAGATAAAAGCTTCCTGTGGGAAGCTGATGATTTTCAAAGCGTGCGACAGTTTTGATAGATGTTATAGCTATCTGTTGCACAGGGTGGTGTCAAAGACATCAGCGGGTTTCAAGGAGCTTCAAAGGTTATTGTAATTCACCTGCTTGTAGCGTGTGTGTGTGTGTGTGTGTGTGTGTGTGTGCGAGCAACAGAGCGACTCCTCTCTCTGTCTCTGTCAGTCTTCCTCTGCCTCCCGCTCCGTCTCTTTACCTGTAGCAGTTGTTGCTGAATTTGTTGTAGCTGGAAAAGGCGATTAGCACACCAAACCCCACTCCCAGCGAGAAGCAGATCTGTGTGGCTGCCTCGATCCAGACCTGGGGAGCAACAGAACAAGCGCACTTGTGTGAAGCGGCAAACAAAAGGCACAGGAGAGGAAAAAAGCCATTATTAGGGATAATTGCAGGAAACTCATTCAACGGCAGTAGATGAAAGACGCTCGTGAATACGGGGGGTAATTTTGCAAATTACTGCTCCATGCATGTGTCTAATCTAATTCCCAAATTGCTGCCGTGCATCTCTCTGTCTCTCTCTTTCTTGCTTTCTCTCTCGTTTTTGCTCTCCATAAGTGAGTCCTTTAGTCGTGCAAGCTTACTTATTGAGCTCCTTACTGCCTGCTATTAGGGTAAATAGGATATTGTCAGAAGATGTGATGGAGGGTTTCACGGATAAGGAAAATATTACAAATGAGTTACATAAACAGCAATTGGTCAGTTCTCCTCTCCTCTCCTCTCCTCTCCTCTCCTGTCCTCTCCTCTCCTCTCTCCTCTCCTCTCCTCTCCTCTCCTCTCCTCTCCTCTCCTGTCCTCTCCTCTCCTTTTCTCTCCTCTCCTCTCCTCTCCTCTCCTCTCCTCACTGTTATGTCTAGGATTTGCCTGAGGGATACATATTTTTCTTCAGCAAGCACTTTATGGGGAATTATGGGGAAACGGTTTCTGTACTGGCGATTCGATTAACTGGAAAAATAACATGTCAGTATTGTTTGTGTTCCTTCTTAACAGCGAATGGTACTGCTTGTTGCAAGCTAAACCCCTTCCATATGAGGCAGACAGTCTCCACTGGTTTGAATGAGGATTGTTAGCAATGCTAACATATTGGTTGTGGTTAGTTCAAGTGTCAATACAGAAACTTTTGCCACACAGTTTCACAAAGAGAGAGATATTTTGGATTGATCATACAAACCATACTTTGAACTATGACTGCTACCACTGTGAATTGTTGTTGTTGTAATGGAAATGGAAATTAACATTGTCCTTGTCTGTTTGCTGTCTACATGCCATTGCTACATGCTATGGTGTTGCTGATATCCAACAATAAAAAATATGTTATGATATGTTTTTTTGAAAGTCTGTTTTCCCACACAGATTGTTTGAAGTGCTAGGTGAAGAAACACAACCAGAATAAAATTTCAAATGTCAAGGTATTGCTTTAATGTGTCTTTCTCTCTGCCACTACTACCCCCACCCCTCAACACACGCACACACCTGTATCCCCCCCCCCCCTCTCCTCCCGCTCCTCTCCCCCCGGCGCTCACCTTGGCGTCACAGAGTCTTAGGAAGTCGACAGAGAGGTAGGCCTTAATGCCGTCGATGGCTCCGGGCAGAGTGACTCCTCGGAGCAGCAGCACAGTCAGGACCACATAGGGCATGGTGGCTGTGATCCACACAACCTGAACACACACACACACACACACACACACACACACACAGAGAGAGAGAGAGAGTAAGATAGGTAGGTACACATACCCAAAGTCAGATACACACATATGCAAACATGCAAGTAAGAGTGCACTTGCATGCAGACACACACACACACACACACACACACACACATACACACACACACACGCTTGCGCAGACATACATACATACCCTCACACAATCTGTGAACATTTAGGTTCACTTAGTGCCTCGTCACCGTCTAGCTTACAATCAGAATCAACTCTGTACTTAAGAATAGATCATATTATTAAGATCATAGTAAAAATGGCTACTGTGTCATTTCCCACCTTTCCAGAGGTCTTCACTCCCTTCCAGAGGCTGAAGTAGAGCAGGACAATCACCACAGCTAGACAGGAGGTCAGCTGCCAGCGTGGACGGCCCAGGTCATCAATACCTCCACTGTCCTGGATGTGGAGCACTCCTCGCCTGTGGTGACAGTGAGGTGAAGAGTTAGATGGCCTTGACCACAAAACACATCCTGGCAACAATCTACACACTGTGACATATGTCTATCCTTGGGTTTTCTGTTGATGAAGTTTGAGTTTCTCTTCTTGTCGCTCTTCTCTTTGTCTGTTCAGCCATGGTGGCTATCACTGCTCATGCTAACTACCCAGTTCTCTTTCTGTTTCCAAAAACCGCTGTTGCTGGTGCCGGAAACACACATCATTTCCTGTGTGCTAGAGGATTTTTCCTGGGAAAGACCTACCTGACATTGCATTTTTAGAGCAGCAAATGTAGCAAATGACAAAGCCTTTATGAACTTGACATAGGTCGAATCACTATTGTAGCAAAACAGACTTCTGTTTATGTGAAAATGACGTGGATTCCTACTTTAAGTGGACACTTTCACTTTTACCCCACTTTTTACTACTATGCTATTTATCTACGCTGAAGCATTATCAAAAAACTCAACTCAAATATGTGAATTTTCTGTTTCTTTTGGGTTGAGCAACAGTGCAGCAGTAGATGACTGTTGTTTGCAGAAAATCTGCCATCTGTGATGGCTACATCTGTCAATGCTTATACGTTGCATTGAGTAGTAGTAACCATTTGGAGCACAGTTATGCTGACCCTGCATAATAAATACAAGCCTGTTTTTAACCTAAACTAAAAACTTGTATGTATATATTGTATGACCAAACATGACACAACTATATTATGAGAATGTGAGTTATCTAAATGACTATAAGACATTGAACTATATTTTTTGATACCCTAAGCAACATTCAGATTAGTCTGCAAATCACCAAATTATAAGAAAACACAGTGGGAAAATATATATCAGGTGGTAAAATTGGGGCTGTATTTTCCTTTAACTTAATAGAATATAAAACATACAATGTTGTGATGCTGTAATGCTCTAATGCTGAGTGTACATATATTTTACATTTAATAAAAACCTATTTCATGTGTGTCAGCTGAATGACTATAAAATTACTGAACACTTGTTGACATCTTGCTTCAGATTCTTTCAGAGGCAGCCACCAGATGAGACTGGGTAAGATCAGTCTATATATGTTCAACTCAGGTGGTGAAATTGTCTGCAGGTGGTTCTATGGAAATAGCACACTGCCATCACAACTAGCATGGATGAAATGCCTCAGCTGTCACAACGGAGCCGCCCCTCACTTGAAGGAATAGGAGACACCTGGTCAGCTTCACAGAAGGGTGGCTGCATTAGCTAAATGTAGCTAAACTCTACATCCATTTCAGGGCGGAAATGCCTGATGTTCATTGCTCCATATTTAAAAATGCCAGGTGATTATATATTCTAAAACATTACTATTTGTAGGCGAATGTCTCATGATGACTACTGACTAACTATCGTCTAAGTTTGACTCTCATGCAAGTGAATCTCTTAATTTACACATAATAATAAATGCTTAGAAGCAGTTAAGATTCTTTCTAAGTGTAGCAAGAAGATATACTCCATTAATGCCGCATTCATGTCATATCAGAAGAAGTGAAAGAACGTGAATCTCGTTGCTACAACTTAGAAGTGTTCATGTATTTTACAGTCATTTTTTTTTTTTTTTTTCAACTATAATCAAACTACAGCAGACATTACACGCTTCTCATAAGTAGAGTTGATTGTACTAGTGTGAATATAACTGATAATTTGGGTTTTTATTATCTTGGTCAGCCAATATCAATGCATTTGCTGCTGTGTTTGTTGCCTGTGTTGACACGCTTCCGCAATTCGTGATGCCAAGTGGAAGATATCAGAGCCCACAAAAAATCCCACATATCCTACGAATAATTACCACTAGGCGTTTTTGTCAACTGGCAGCTTGTATTTACAGTAAATCGGACATGAATGACATGAATGTGGCATGAGAACTATGCTTCGCACACCAGGTGTTCAAAGTTACTCTAATTTGCTTCCTGGGGTTTCTTGGAGTCTTCTCACTGGTAGTGCAGATGTATGTAGCAACTTCACTTACTTCCAATGCTTTAAATTTGGTCATTTACCCCCATGTCTTACTCACAGCTACCATGTTGCTCCCTTCAGGCTTTGTACTGGTTAACCCTAGGGTCTGATGGTGACGTGCATATAAATGTGTGATCAAAGAATATGTCACTTCTACACAATGAACTGCCAACTGCGAAGCTAGATCTTGCAATGTATTCGTCCCCTTGAACAGTTACTGGTATCGCTTAAACCCATTGTTCAGTCAAGTGTTACGATGGTGTTTTTAGTGTGGGGGTTTGTTCGTACCCCCCAACCGCCCTTTCTTCACCGCATGTGTGTGGGTGTGGACTTAGTGCATTGCACCTATCCCTTCTCTTGTGCACTTCCTGCAGCGTGTGTGCAGTTCAAGTGTGTGTGTATGTGTGTGTGTGTGTGGTTGACATACACGCATGGTGGTAAGTACTACTCCTTCTGGCCCTTAAGTGCTGCCCCCGCAGTTGATCCTGGATTACCACAAAGAACAATTCTTTTTTTGGGGTTGTGCAGCAGCAGGATGCAACAAGCAGGCGACTTATATTTGTTCTACCAAGTTGTTCTACCCCTTCCATCCCTCATTAGAGGAACTTCTTCTATGGTGGCCACTGTAAGGTTCAATGCTTCATATTGTTAAAGGATAAGGTTGGTGTTTTTTAATGCATTGCTTACCATCAACAATCCTATAAAAATAACAAAATCAGCAATGATTTTGTTTTGCCAACAAGTCTCGTCCATGTAGCCGGTGCCCAATGACGCCATGTCCCAGCAGCCATAGAACTCCATTGTATTAAAAAAACGATTAAAAACACGTCACACAGCCATGTCGTTGCTCTGGGCAGCATATTTAATCATCACGATGCACCGGGCCAGCAGACTTTTTCCTCAAACCTTAATAAACCGGCTGTAAACACGTTTGCGATCTCAGGAAAGTAGTTCCGTAGCACCGAAAATAGTCCCTGGCGTAATGAAGAATTTGTTCCCATTTGAATTTGATTTGGTAATAACTACAACAGCCTGACTTTTCGTGGTAACAGTTAGAGATTTTTAAAATGTAAACTATGTCTTTGTGAGCTGTATTTCAAGGTTTTTAGCTTACAATTGGAGCCAATGACTTCCGGGTTGACGGCTAAAAACAGTACGTGGGAAGTCAGAAAGTAACGGGAGTAGAGCAAACGCATTATTGATTTTGTTATTTTCATAGGATTTGTTGACGGTAAGCAATGCATTAAAAAACACCAGCCTTATCCTTTAAAGAAGTTCTGAACATTTTCGGTATCATGCAGAATAAATTTAGTCATGTCCTGGCTCCATGGTCCATTACTTGCACTCTGGTTGTGTGGGCACCCAAAGGACACAGGCACACTATTTTTGCTCCCAAGAAATGCTCCTCAACAATTGGCATGCATGACCCATTGTCTTTGTGCAGAACTGGGGAAACCTGGTCAGCTCCGGGTTTATTTGTTGTACCTAAGTTGTTAACATTTGTGCATTTCTGACCAGTTATAATGCATTTGCAATAGTGTAGTTTGGTCTCAGGATCCTAAAACACAAGTGACAATGTGCTGTCAGTAACGGCAAAAAATGTCAATTATTCCTAGACACCATACGCCAATATGTTTTATCCAACTGAGGTGCAGGCCGACTTACTCAAAGTACTCCTGAGCGGGCGTGGCCTTGTGTATGTCGTTGACGGTGCTGTTGTCGGCCCAGTCGGAGCAGTTGGGGCTGTTCCAGGTGTTGTTGCAGTGGACCCAGGGCAGCTCGCTGGTGAACGAGGAGAAGAGGTAGAACAGCGCCCAGGAGATGATGACGTTGTAGTAGAAGCCAACGTAGAGGGAGATGAGGATCACCGTGAAGCCCACGCCTGTTAGAGGGATGCAGGTCGTCAATATTGATGGAAGAGAGAGGGGGGGAAAGGGGAGGGGTGTGTGTGTATGTGTGTGTGTGTGTGTGTGTGTTTTAAGGATAACATGGCACTTTCCCACTGCAAAAAGGGCAGTCAGTGGAATCCCACATGCTGATCTATGCCTAAGTGAAGGTCTAAGTGAAGTTTGTTCCTGAACCACACAGCACATTTTTTTGTTTCGTGGCTCTTTCTTCAATGGCTGCAACAATATCTGGTTTTAATGTCGCATGCACAAACACATACACACACACACACACACACACACACACACACCAAATTAGTATTAGATGCTGTTTTTCAGAGCAACTGTTTTATGGGATGGTGACCACAAGGCCACCCTTTCACCAATGTAACATGTAACATACGCCTTTTGATGTACTGTATGCTTTTATCCAAAGTGCCATACATTATTAGCATTGTTGGCCCCAGTGGGATTCAAACCCTTGACAGTGGCAGTGTTAATGCTATGTTATACCAACTGAGATGACAACAAAACTCACTTCCAATTCTCAGTTAATCGTCTTAAATTGAGAAAATTCTGTAATCTCTAGTTTAGTTATTCAACAATGTGTTTGTCAGAAAGTTACATTGTGAATCGGTATAAAGGTAAATTGCTCCAGGTGAGGTTCAAACTCACAACTTAGTACGACAATGACTTATAAGTACCAAAAACTTATACTACTAAGAAGTACCAGTACTGACCAATTGTGCCACTGGAGCACACACCACAAACCACAATATGATTCCAGAAGCACAAACCAGTTATCAGAGCAGGTATCAGAGCATCACATATTTTCAAAGATTGCCTCTTCATGCCTTAATTATCCACACATCTACCATTTCTGCACATTTAAAACAATGTCCACTCTTCTAAGGCCGCATTTCCATCGCTAACCTTTGCTAACAAGCACGACCAGAACCCGCGTCTCGTCGGTTCCTTTGTAACGTGGCTGTGATATTTGCCCAGGTGTGACGTCCCTTATTAGCGCCGCATGCGGGCCGCGCTATCTCCCCATCTCTTTCTGCCTCTCCTCCTGCAGTCCCTCTCTTCAAAAGCATTGATCCTGAGAGGAAACCGGCGTGTTGATCAGAATAATTACTGTCAATACGGGCCGTGTGCGTGTGTGTGTGTGTGTGTGTGTGTGTGTGTATTTGAATAATTACTGTTATCCCCCCGCTGGGAGACAGAGAGAGAGTGAAGCGTGTGATTAGAACGTCAACGTACTCAGTGGGTCTCTGACAGACAGCACATGTTCACACGCAGGAGACACACACACACACGCACACACAAACACACACAAAGACATATACATACACACAGTGGGCCACCTTCAGACAAACAAGGACAGGCTGTAACAAAGGGCAGTGGTTTGGCGACATACTGCGATGCAACAGATGGTCCTTTGGTAATTATGGCGTTTGAGTTTGCATTTCTGATCAAAAACCTGCCGCCACTGAGTGATGCTGCAGTCTAGTATTGGTTGGGACTGAACTTTAACCTTAACAAATATTCCATGACATTCGTTCGCTGACAGCAGAACAAATTAGAATTGCAACAGCATGGTTTTTTTCTCTGTCATGCCTCCAAAAAGTTTTCAAGTTTTTCGTTTCTTTTTTTCAATTAAATGACATGGTTTTAAAGCATGCTGGAGCCCTCAAAAATCATTAAAGAGAATGACCAAGGTGTTCATATGACAACGCCATACACAACCACACAGATGCAAACACATGAATGAGGTTGAATGGCTCTACTCCCCTAAAATTTCTGATTTGAGAGTGTGCAGGAGACAGGGGGTGAGACGGTAATGGCTTTTGTCTTTTTTTGGAAAAATTGAACCTCTCAGACAAATAAGCCATCTCCTTTGGAACGGGCGCACACATATGCTCTCTCTCTCACACACACACACACACACACACAAGTCACACAGCTCGTGAACTGCTCGCAAGTTCACCCTGCGGAGAAAAAAGAAAAAGCATGAAAAGTCGAACCGAGCGAAGTGTCTTATTTTATTTCCAGCCGGTGACTTCGCTGGGAGAGGCACGCCTCGGCTTTAACGCTCGCTTCTGCGGTCTGTGTGTGTGCCTGTGTCTGGGATGACCTTCGCCTAAACTGTGGCTTGCTTATTGATGTGTTGAAAAGTAGCAGGAGAGTGGCAGCTAGTTGTTCTCCGCCACAGACTGTTTGACAGAAGGATTTGGACGACCGGGACAAGAGTCTAAAAGCCCAATTTTCACCTGCCTTCCATCTGAGTGCCGGCGCAACCTGTTGTTCTGGAGGGAGGGGGGGGGGGGAGAGGTAAACAACGCCTGTCGCCGCTAAATAGAGAGACAGGCGGACAGAGAGACTGGCATGTGGAGAGACGGGCAGGTGGGCAGACGGACAGAGTGACAGGCTGCATCTCATCCCGTGATGGATAGAGTTTCGATGTTTCCAAATGTAAGACACCTGCAGAGGTCAGACCGTGTGTGTGTGTCCTTGTGTATATCTCTCTGAATATGTGTCTAATGAACTCGTCCTACCTTTGAAGATGGGACAGATCTTCCAGACCCCGGCTGCGCCCTCTCTGTTGTACTGTCCCAGGGCCAGCTCCATGTAGAAGAGGGGCATGCCCGCTATCACCATGAAGAACAGGTACGGCACCAGGAACGCACCTGCACAGACACAGAGACGGGTGAGGCATGATCCAGCTCTAAGTGAAAATGCTTCCTGATGTTCCTTGCTTAATTAAAAAAATATACTGTATATAGATGTATATGACAATTACATCCTTCCAAATGTTAACATTTTGTAATTAAATGGTTCAATATAGGTAGTAACTTCACCAATATTCAATAGTGACAATACAATACACAAGATTACAGTGTAGTGTATTGTAGTCTTGTGTATTGTATTGTCCTGTTGCACCGAACGCCATTTCATTCCTCTACATACTGTGACTGTATATGGTTGAATGACAATAAATCTGCTTTTCTTGCCAGCAATATTCATGCGAGTTCTCACATTGTTAAAATGGTCTATATCAAACCTGACTTGGTATAAAATGCCATTCTCCATGCCAAAGTTTAGGGTACAAGACTTTGACCAAATGTTATAGTAATATCAATGTGAATCAAATCAAGTCAAGTTTATTTGCATAGCCCTCAATCACTATTACAATCCCAAAGGGCTTCACAACGCCCACAATATCAAAACAATACATGAACCCCTCCTGACCTTAGACCCACTGACGGACAATAAAACGAAAGGACGATATTACCTAGAAATCAGTTTGCGCCTCGCCCCACATGCTACATTTTGATCAATTTTGACACCAAATGCAAATCGTGACGTGTCACGGTCAATGACGACAGCCCACTGAGAAGAAAATCCAACCGGCGGCCAGGTGTCAGCTGCGACTATGCCCATCATTACCACTCTTAAACATAATCAGGGCTCTATGGGAAACAGCCACACTGCCCCCCCTGTGAAACTGAGCAGAGTTCCTCTTCAGATGAGGTATCGTGACATGGGCAGGGTTGTGGGGGATATTGTAACCTACGCCAAAAGTGTAGAATATAAGGTACAGAGCAAGGAATATGGCTATCATCACCACTCCTAGGGTTCTGTGTTAACCAGCCATAATTTCCCCCTCAATGAAACTCAGCGATATTCCCCTATAAATACAGGTATGACGACATATTGTCCCCCCAGAGCAGGGTGTCAGCCTTGGCTATGGCTATCATTACCACTCTTAAACATAATGAGAGCTCTATGTTAAACAGCCATAATTAGTGGCAGTGATTGTTAGAGCTAATCTATTCGGCAGCAGCTGTGGTGGTTTTTCCCCTATTTTGATCTCTGTAAAGGGGCTCCAAACCTCAAACAGCAACCACCATGTATACACAGGGAGGTGAAAAAAACACACACACACACACACACACACACACACACACATGCAAATACACCCATGTGCATGTGTATGTGAAAATAGTCCACCATGTGTATAAAACATGCAGGTGAGTGTATGTGCGTAAAAACCCACACACGCAAGCATGCAAACACTGCATTTACACACACACACTGCATATACACACACACACTGCATGTGCACACACACACACACACACACACACACTGACACCCTATCCTCATTCCACCTTCTCCAAGATGGTCAAGCGGATGATGTCATCATCCAAGTTCCTCTCTCTCTCTCTCTCTCTCTCTCTCTCTCTCTGTCTCTCGCACACACACACACACACACACACACACACACCACACCCCTCCGTTTTTCACCTCGTCTATTCCTCCTTCCCTTCTCCCTCCATCCTTCCTGGACCCCTCCTGTACTTGTAGCAGAGGTAAGGAAACCTTCCTTCCTTCCTTTCCTCTCTCTCTCTTCTCTCCACTCCTCTCTTCCCTCGCTCCTTCCATCCCTTCCCCCTCCCTCTCTGCCGTCTCACCTCCTCCGTTCTTGTAGCAGAGGTAGGGGAACCTCCAGACGTTGGCCAGGTCCACGGCGAACCCGATCACGGACAGGAGGAAGTCGATTTTCTTCCCCCAGGTCTCCCTCTCCTCCCCCCCGCTGGGGTCGGTCTGGGTCGGGGTCGGGGCCACCAGGGTGGTGGAGGTGAACTGGACCCCATTCTGCTCCTTCACCAGGATTAGCTCCACCTGAATGGGCAAACGCAATGGGATTAAATAAGGCATTAGATAGAATGTAGATAGATTGACACTAGCAGGGCAATGCACCATAAATGTACATTCATCCTATTGATTCTGCTATAAAAGGCACCTAGTTGTACTTTTTCTGCTAAAAATGTTATGTTTGTATATTTACCCTGTCTGTGTACAATAGCACTGTATGTAGATAGATAGATAGATAGATAGATAGATAGATAGATAGATAGATAGATAGATAGGTGCAACTTTCAGACTGACAGTGAATATCACCCTCAGTTAATCACAGCTTCTTGCAACTAATATTTGACCTCCATCCTTTTAATAATAACTTTATTTGTATAGCACTTTTCTAAAAACAGTGTTTACAAAGTACTTTACATACAATAAAACACAAAGAGACCGTGATGTAAAAGTACCACAGTTAAATAAAATAGAGTTGGATAAAAAGTATGGGAAAAAAGCAAGAAAAACAACAAATTGCATTAAATAGTTAATGCAAGTCATCAGTATATTACAGTAAATTGACAGACAAAAATTTAAATTGAAAAAACTGAGATTGAAAGAGTCAGACAGACCAAGTCAGAGAGAAGCGGCCCAGCATCCTTCCTTCCCTCAACAAACAAAAATCACAGCTTTTGTTGTATTACCAAAATTCCCCTTTTTTTGTCCCATGCAGTGAGACGGACGTCCACTGACCTCTTTGGGACCCATAGTGTTGGAGGTGGATTTTTCGGGGGCTACAACCGAAGACATCAGGCCCACAGGGACTCTCCCTCTCAGCATGGAGGGGTGCACAGCCCCAGGGAGAGAAACACCAGCAGGGGGGGTGGGGGGGGGTGGGGGTGGCAGAGAAAGGAAGGAAGGAAGGCAGATGGAGCAGAAGAGTCCTGGGAGTGAGACAGAAAAGATAAGATGAAACTTTATTGTTCGCTGTGGGGAAATTAGGTCGTTGCAGCAGGATTCGGCAGGGGGGAAAAGGAAAAATAGAACATAAGCAAGGCAATAGAGTATGAAATAAGCAATAAAACAGTAACATAAAGAACAATAAAGCAATAAAATAGGATATAAACAACTGTGGCATTATCTAAATGTGCCACTGATAATTTCAACACATGGGAAATATGAGGAAAGAGTATGGATTACTTACATATACAAGGAAGGGAGAGAGAGGGATGGGATGGGGGATGAGTGTAACAGAAGAGGGGGGGGGGGGGGGGGTTCAGCAAGGCCATCACAGCGTGCTCGTCTCATTTCACACTTGTTGATCGCCATTTTGCTCACAGATTTGCCACAGCCTCTATCCAGCCTGTCTAACCACAACGCGTTGCTAACCAATTTTATTTGAGTTTAGAACTTTTCTCTAAAATTAGCTTTGAAAAAAATAGGGTTGATTTTTTTTTTACAATGTCAAAAAGAATTGATCTCTTATCAGTTTCATTTATTTCCATTGTCCAAATGATAGAAAATGTGAATTTTATTCCATAGCACAGAGATGCTGTGTCTCTATTGCAGACAAATTCGGAAAATTGTTTTGAAAACTGAATTTCCATCTTCTCTCAGAAGGATCATGGAAACATTTTCAGCATTAACACAATTTTCAACTTGAACAGCAATGTTTAATTTTCAAATTTTAACAAATAAACCACTGAAATGCTAAAAATGTTGCAAAATTGAATCATTCTATATATTTGCCATCACCATAACATGCAAAGATTAACAGCTAAATGCCTAAATTTTTGATTTAAAGAAAGTAAATTACTTCTCAAATATATAATATGTAAAACATCAGAAAGGAGGAAACATGTTCTAGAAAATTAAAAGATTCTCACCTTAGTAAAATGACAGGTGAAAGCTCTTCCAGCCGTCAACGGGGACAATTTAATTCCAGTTGCGCTGCTCTTCCACGCGCCACAAAATGATGCTGACCATACTGGTGTGGACCCTCCTGTGCTGAGTTGGACCTCGGACCCGGATTGAAGCAAAGAAGAGAAAGAGACAGACAGGGAGAGAGAGAGAGAGAGAGAGAGAGAGAGAGAGAGAGAGAGAGAGAGAGACAGTAGACAGGGATAAAGACAGAAAAAAAGATGAGAGGGCTGGTAATCTGTGATGAGTTGTAGAGAAACCCTCCCAGACAGACAGGCGCACAGAGACCAGAGTAAACCCTGTGGGTCTGCTATGGAGATCTGTCTGCGGGACCACTCTTGAAATATGAGACACAATCACACCATCCACACCCCCACACCCCCCTCCATCCCCCCCCCCTCTCTGTCTGTCACTCTCCTCGTTGCCGTCCTCCCTCTCTTCCTCCTCCTCCTCCTCCTTCTCCTCCTCCTCCTCTACCCCCCCCCCCCCCCTTTGCCTTGCAGATTTTCATGTTTTTTCTCACTTGATTTGACGAAATTCCTGGATGCCTCGTTTTTTTTTTTTTTTATATTCAGTGTGAACACGTGAATCATTCAACACACATACACACATATACACGGATTCCTTGTCATTGTAATTCCTGTCTTCTTCCTTCTCTATATGGCCATCTTCATCTTCACTGTCATCATCATGACTTGAGGATATATATTTATGACACAAAGGCCTGTGAAGTCCATTTAAAACGTGATGTGACGTCAAAATGTGTGCTCTTTAATCAGAAAATAAGGATTTTTTTTATTTTATTTATGAATTCCTGAAAAGCTGTCTTTTTGGGGGATGTGACATTTTCAAGTGAAGGTCAAAGACGGAGCAATTAGAGCTCAAACAGCAGGGTGACAGGAGTCTTACAAATCAGACATGCAAAAAAAAAACATCCATTGCAAAAAAAAAATCTAAAATCTCTCTAAAACAGGGGATTTCATCTTTCTCTTAAAACCCTGATCCTTTAAAATTCTATCCTAAAGCCCAATTTCTCCATGGGATCAATAAAGTTTCATCTGATCTTAAAACAAGTGAAAAATCTGCCAAAGGGGTCCAGATAATTTCACTTGCTCTCAATGCAGTGTCACTTGATTCAAGACAGTTCATACATACTGTATGCATATAATTTACACTTCAGAACAATTGCATTGAAAACTAAATCAGGGGCATTATAACTAATAAATGACCATGTGCTTTCAACCTATTTCCTTCTATTTAGATGTTCAGCAGTCACTAACCCAATGGAAGTACACTCTTTTTACTGATTGTTCTTATTTCTTTTAATAGTGTTACAACCCAGCTCAAGGAAGTAACAATGAGGGGAGACATATGCCAAAGTAAAAGTTAAAACAACGATTTATTAACTAAAACTAAGGGAAAATAACTAGACAACACAAACTACATCAAACCAAAAGAACAGAACAAAAGGTGTGCACAAGTGAGGAGGGAGAGAGCAACTGATGGTCAGATGGCTGTTTAAGCCCAAGGAGTACACCGGGCCCAGGTGAACTCAATCAGCTTTGACGACCCCACCCACAAGGCTCCTGCAAGACAGAGCCAGGAGAGTGGGAGGGTCGTCACAATAGTCACCCACATGGAGAGCCCAATACCCACCATGTATTCTGCAGCTGTTAATGTGGGTGGAACAATAGTGTGGCAGCAGCGTATGACAGCTACATCAGTCCGCAACTTTAGTTTTCTTGGTTTTATGTCGAAGTGACAACCAGCTCCACTGTTACTTTGAGTCAGCAGAGAACCAGTGCTGCAGCACAAACTCCACAACAAAAATGTTGTGCTTTATTCAGCCGTCCAACGTGTGAGAAATGATGTGGACACTAGTCATTTGAATCCTGCGCCTGTTCACTTCCCTGTAACGCCTCGATAGCGCCCACAGAACTTGAATGGATAGAACGGTCTTTCCCATTCAAATAAACATTCCTGGACAGTCGGAGCGGTAGCCATTTTTATGTGTACCGTTGGGCTAGCTTCCGTATTCTAATAGGCTACTACTAGTCGCAGTCAGAAGCTAGCAGGTACACATAAAAATGGAACATTGATATGACCGGTTAGCTATTCTTCTACTACTATAAGGTGAATAAACCGACTTGGCAAGTCGCTTTGCTGCAAGGACCAAAGCCTACTTGGGAAAACTTGCAGCTGAATTAAGTTGTCACCTCCACCAGGTGGAGCTCTTTTACAAGTTGCTGCTGTCTTTATAAGTAGGTCAAAAGTTTTGACATCTCTGCAGTTAGTAGAAGTGGCTGATGTCCGTTAGCAGTTTGAAGTTAGTGAATGCTAACTTTTCTTCTCCACTAAAGGTAACGTTAGGCTAAGCTATGTTAGTTTATAGAATTTAAGGGGCTATGTTAAGTTAAGTTGATGAATCTTACCAGCTAGGTTTGCTAATATGCTGATTTTGATGTGTGATGTTAGCTTTCAGTTGAGTTTTGACAGTTTGCTAAACACTTGCGCAAATATCTGCACAGTTCTCAAGCAAATGTGACAGACTTTATGGCCTTAAAGCCCAGACTTGCATTGTCACCATAGCAATAACCCTTAAAATGCCATTTTATCGTGTACAAGCCAAAATACCATCGCAAACAGTGGAAGGGCCGTTCTATCTGTTCAAGTTCTGTGATAGCGCCTTCCCTGGCTGCTACCACCTATCTCTATCTGGTAACAACTGTCCTCCCTCTATTCCTCTGTCCCCCCCCCACACACACACACACACACACACCCAACACCTCCCATCCACCTGCCATTTGGACAGAAATCTCATTACCTGTAATGTCCAACAGGCCTAAACAGAATCAATCCCGACACGCAGGCCTCTCCCATTTCAAACTCGACCAAAGCAGGACCGGGCCACCAAATAACCCAATCAGCCCGGTCCCCACGGAGAGATTTATGACCCACGTGTCTGAAATGACAGCTCGCCGTTCACGCGCCAATCATAATGATCAATCAGCCCTTCATCCCCCCCCCCCCCACCACCACCACCACCACCACACTCAACACCTTTAAAGTGCAATCATCCATCAGACCTCATGGGCCCCTCATAGAAATCGTTGGGTCGATCTAAGCCGGGTTGGATGTATGAGGTTTTTTCCGATGGCGCTCGGACGACAAAGAGCCGAACATAATCGAGTGCCTTGTTTTCATAAATGCAACAGCTGAGACCCGGGGAGGAGGAGGAGGAGGAGGAGGAGGGGGGAGAACAGGGGATGGGTGAGGTAGAGGAGGATGGCAAAGGAGAGGAAGGAGAGTAGGTTGTATTGTAAATGTGTTCTATCCCAATGGAGATGATAGTTCTGGATCTTTAAGGATCAACTGTCCTCCAGATGTGTTAAGAAATGTGAATCTCTACAGTTTTCCCTCCCCTTGCTTCCTCTGAATGCTGGTGGAAAAAACCCCACAAATGGTACAAAAGAGGAATGAGGACAAATTCTTGGTCTATTGAGTCATTGCTCAGATCCACTGATTCCAGACAATTAAAGAACTTTGGCCCCAAACACAGACGGCCCTTTTACCTGCTGAGCATCGCAGTGGGGATCCCTGATGAAAATACATTCAATATGAAATGATGTTGCCGTTCATTCTAAGGTCTGCAAGAGAAAAATGGGTTTTCAGAGGTTCTTGATAT
The DNA here is from genome assembly GCF_048128805.1 of Centroberyx gerrardi. NCBI lineage: Eukaryota > Metazoa > Chordata > Actinopteri > Beryciformes > Berycidae > Centroberyx > Centroberyx gerrardi. Next base: position 26,621,537 of record NC_136008.1, on the reverse strand, counting down.
AAAAACACTCCAATTTAGCAGTATATTGTCCTCAATTAATTTGCTTAATTTGTGCCGGATCCTGCCGCAACAGGATCCGGCACCTCGCGGTTTTGGACTACCTGCATTCCGGTACCTATTTGCGTGGACCCGGCACCTGGTGTCATGTAATACTCCCAATAGTTGACACTTCTTTCCTTTCCCCTCCCTTCCAAAAACCTAACTGTCTCATTTCCATATGAAGACAGGTAATTACCGTGTTAGAAAGTAACAACAAGCGCATAGTAATCACTTCACACATGAGTGAGCTGCTCTGCAGAGTGTGTTATGGTAAACTTCAGACAGCGTCTGCTAAAAGTTGAATTTGCTGTCCATATGTCCGCTGTGTGGACTATTTTGGAAAATTTGACAAGGTAAGCATGATTTTTTTCTGTTTGTAAACGTGTTAGCATATTCTGTAATCTATTAGGTCTCTGCTGGGACAATCAAAATTCATATTTGCATAGATGACTGCGAAACAGAAATTGTTTGGAGTGTGGACCTGTAAGTCCCACAGTTAAATATGCGGGAAATTGCACATGTTATGTTGAGTGTCCAGAAATAATTGGTAATAACATGAGAATTGGTTGACGTGAAGGGCTGTAAGCCACATCACTGTGGGCATTTCAAAACCAGCGCGGTCCAGCTGAGTGTCACAGTCAGGCCGACTTCTAGCTGCACCACGACACGTTTTATTGCATTTTTTTTGCATATTCGCTGACATTGTTTCCTACATTCAAAATCGATATCCTATGAAAGTATTTGTATTGAATATTGATGCGTAACTACTCGAACCAGAGTTTCTCTGGTAAATGGTTGAGGCCATTGCAGTTTCCTTAGCTTATGTGTAGCCTATGTGGGTGAGCAGGGTTAGTGGGTGATGTGAGTCTACTACTTGAAGGGTAGGTTTGTAAAAATGTGCATTATGTAGCCTATGCAATAATCAAATATTGTTATAGGTCCCCAGTAGTCGGAGCTCTAAGGTCATATAGTCGGTCATTTAGTAATGTTTAGGCTGTTAGGTCTACAGTAAGCTGTATGGCTGCACTGAGCACCACCTTGCCTCCAATGCGCTTGTTGTCTTGATATGTTCCGGAACCTTTTCCCTCCAGACCGACTCACGGGAACACCGACCCCTTGGTGTTCCAGGACCTCATCATTTACAAATTAAGCACTGGTATTTTCATGTGCAAATGCTGAAGATAGAGAGAGAATGGAGATCAATAGACATATACTGAGAAAAAACAAAATACCATTTTGCCAGTGGAAATCTTTCCATCACTGTCTCAAACAATTCAGTCCAATGCCACCCAATGGCTTCCAGACGATGAGAGACAGAACATCTATAGGCACCGACGTGTAATCAATGGAAGCAGAGACAGGCCTGCTGAAAGTCAGCTGTGATATTGGTAGAATCAACTTGCCTATTAAGAGCCACATCATAGATCATAGACGTTTCATTTAAAAGCCATCGATGTCCTCTCAAAGGCCTTGGGAGCCGGAATCGATGTCAGATCAATAATTCGTTAATACCACTTGCACCGTGCATCTCAAGAACGTTTGTTTGTAGAAAGCACACAATTTATATTCTGAAAAGCTGAAAAGGATCATAAACCTGAATATGATGGATGGAAATGCACTCATAATACTTTGTTGAGGGAGTCTACAGGCTACGAGTTCAGTGTGTCGCCTCAAGAGGGAGACGTTCATCCAATTAGCTAGTAGGTGAGGGCAGATTCTCCTTTCTTTGGTAGAAATGTGCATCTTAATCCTGATCCTCAGAACCCAGAGTCCTGCTGCTTTTCATTCTAGCCATCTAATCAGGGACTGATTTACACCTGGGATGCCAGGTGGATGCAATTAACTGCAATTAACTAGCTGGTAGGATAAAAAACCAGCAGGACTCTGTTCTGAGGACCAGGATTGAGAACCGCTGATCTAAGGTACACATGGACATACTTTTAGAGTTTTAGCGGCCTCAGAGAGATTTTTAGTTTATATTTAAGACTTTTAGATGATGCTCAGAAAGAAGGAGAAACAATAAAATGCCAAGAACTAGAAAAGGGAGTTTGTTTCAAGTCAGGTAAACATCAAATGCATATGGATCAAATGCAAGCAGGTGAGGCAGGTGTAGCCTGGGGAGATGGGTTTTCAGTTGATAGTGGAGGATGGGGAGTGACTTTCCAATGCTCATTGAAGTGGTAAGATCGCTCCATCATTAGAGGAACCAGGACCCATAGATATGTAAGGCAAGGCAAGGCAAGGCAAACTTTATAGTACATTTCATACACAAGGCAAATCAATGTGCTTCACGTAAAACAGAAAAAGAACAAACAAAAAAAAACCCATAAAAATCCTCCTAAGCCAACTTGCTCAGGGCCAAACACCACAACTATTTAAGAAAGAAAGAAAGAAAGAAAGAAAGAAAGAAAGAAAGAAAGAAAGAAAGAAAGAAAGAAAGAAAGAAAGAAAGAAAGAAAGAAAGAAAGAAAGAAAATAGGTAAAACATGAATAAAAGAAATAAAAAATGATAAAGATAATAACACCTGTTACATCTACATACAGATGATTTAGCAGAAGGCCACAGAGAAAAGGAATGTTTTGAGCGGACTTTTAAAAGAGCTGACAGTGGGAACATCTCAGTGCTTCTGGAGCAGCTTCACCTGATTTAGTTTTCACCCTGGGAACAACTAACAGACCGGTCCCAGAAGACCTCAGAGGTCCGGGTGGCTCATATCCTAGGAGCAGGTCCGAAATGTATTTTGGAGCTAAGCCATTTGGGGCTTTATAGACAAGCAACAGAAATTTAAAAGCAATTCTATGGCACACTGGAAGCCAATGCAGTGATCTAGGAACTTCTGCCAAGTGGTAAGACAGTAAGTTCTAACATCAGATGTGCACCAGTATCATTCGCCAACTAGTAAAGAATGAGTGCTTCATTTTGAGTGCTTGCCAATATCAAGTACTATTTAGTTAGTTTCACTGACATTAAGTTTTCACCATGCTGTAGAAAATACAAAGTATCTTTTAAACCAAAGACAGTCCAAAGACATGCAGGTCAGGTGAATTGAAGACTCTAAATTAACAGGCATGAGTGTGTTTGTGTGTAGTACGTTATATGATGTAGTGCATGATGTGTAGTATGTATTTGATGAAGTAAACATGTATATGAAGTATGTATATGACCTTGTATAGGATGTATATACGTATATATGTAGTATGTATGATGTAGTATGGTATATGACATGTATATGATGTTATGTAAAGCCCTTTGAGACTTGACTATGATAAAGGGCTATATAAATAAACAAGACTAGACTACATTTTCCCTCTATACCATGCACACACTGAGGCTGTGTAACAGGTGACACACACACACACACACACGACACGGACACGACTGTGCGTTAGGTTTTCTTTTTTAATCCAATTCAAGAGTCACATTAACAAGTTATATCATAGCAGTCCTGAACAGACAAATTCAAAGTAGCTTGCAGTAATGACTCTTCATCATCAAAATACGTTTAATAAAATAAAACCTCAGGGAGAGGAGTATAGAAAAAAGACAGGAAAGAAAGCTACAGAGAAAACGGCGAGTTCAGCGACTTGGTCCACATCCACTGAGCCATCAGAAAGACCCGGCTGTCACTCCGGTTCGACTGTCCAGAGTGCGGGAGTCTTTCGTCTTAGGCTCGCTGCTGGACACACTGTTGTAAGCAGGCAGCAGTAGAATAAATAGAAGATTAGCTCTTACAAGTTTTTCAATTTTTAGATTGATAGCGAGTAGAAAAATGAATGATTCTCTTTCGTGTGAGGTATTTAAAATAAAAAGAGGAATGTGGAGCGAGAGTTTTAAGTGTGAGGGAGATGTTTCCGCTTTCTGTAGAGCCCCAACCCGGAATTGTTCTGAAGGTAAATATGAGTATGTAATAATAAAAAAAAGAGATTTCTGAAGGGCAAGACTTTGTTGATAAAAAATAATCTCATCTTTCAGATTTCAAAGTCCTCCAAAGGGAATTTTGCTCTAAACAACATAATAAATCATTTACAACTTTAACGTACGGTTAAAGTTTGTGTTTAGTTGTCAGTGTGTTCATACAGCTGTCAATGTGAGCATGAAAAAAAATAAATTAAAAAAAGGCTTCAATCAAATGAATCAAAACAAACTTGTAATGTTGTACTGTGATTCAACATATTTCAATTCCGGATCAGGTCTTTAAAATGAATTCTTTCTGTTTCAGTTACCGTTTGTAATTCACAGTCGTACAGCAACAGTGAAAAAAGGAAAATAAAAGCAAAGCAAAAACCAAGAGTCAGACTTTGCATTACCAGAAATACAGGCTTCAGTGCCACACAAATGGTAAACCTGGACATTCTTCTAAAAACACCACAGCCGTTTACAACAAACAGTACGGCGGCCCTCGCACATGTGCAGTAACTTGTGTAATAACCATCTGTTCTGAAACCCCCCCCTCGGTTTACAAAGCCATTCCCGAGCTACAATCCTGAGACAAAGAGGAAGAGTATGTATATAAAACTCTTTCTTAAATAAATTTTAAAAAAAAGTGGGGGGACGGGGTAGAGCTTCCCAGAATTTGTGATCCCTAATTTCTTCTGTGCTCCCATTACTGTAACCATATATGTGAATGTAAAAACTATTTGTATTAGCAAAATTGAGCTACAGCACTGTAACCTACAAACTTAACATGCGTTACAGCATTGTCATATTTCAAGAAAAATAAAAAAGTAAAGAAAATCTAAAGTGCAAGCACAAATACAATTTATGTGACAAAATCGCCATTGGCGGGGCAAATAATATAAGCGTTGTGATTTAATGTAACAAATGTTTGTATGCGCGTACAGTCTGGAGTGTGTGTGTGTGGTGAGGCCCGTCATATGTGGTGGCAAACATCACCTCGAGGCCCGACACGTGAACACACTCGCGCTTTTGCTTAGTTCAACCTGCACGCTTCAGACATAAAAAAAGGTCAGTGGAGGGACACAAAATGTACATTAAAAACAATGATTTCAAAGGGAAATGTCTACTGTAGACCAGCGCTTTTTGAGTAGCTTCTGATTGTGACAAGATTGTCTATACATTCTCTTTTTAATCATAAAAATTATATATAGATTCAAGGCTATCGGTTTCCATATGAAATCTGCATTTTGTTTCTAAGCAGTCAACTCAGCAATAATAATAGTAATAACAATATAACAACGATAAAACTTTCCACTATGTTTCAGGAATACAGCACAAAAACAATTGCAGTATTATACAAAGAAAAAAAAAAAAAAGTGGCTCATTTTTTTTTAACCATCAATACAATCTGCAGAGGAGAGAAGATCACAGATCTTTTGTCATGGCAGTGAAAATAAAAAACTCATTCATATACGTATATCAAAAATTCGCAAAATGCCCCGCATTTGGAATATTCAAAATACATATCGGAACTCTTCAAAAGGATAAATCTTGAGAAGGCTAAAGAGATGTAAAATATTGCTTCACTGAAAAGCCATAATGGGGATAGATGCATGTGTGGTGGTGAATCCGATGGGGATGCAAACCTTCAGCATACAAAAATCTGAACCGTGTTTGTCGTGAATCCTGATGTGACATTCATAGTCAACAAGTCAACTGAATCAAACCATGAATGCACAGATCCCAAGTTAAGTACAATTAGCTAAAAATTTACTCAGTATATTCTAATCTATACCGAGTTTCATTTCCCTTTTACGTTTACAGTTTTCCTTTCAGATTAAACATGTGATGTGAAGCACTGTGCGTTTTGAGAATAGTTACAGAATAACCTTCCTTTCCTCATTTTACATTTCCGGGTTACTTGTCTGCCCCCCAGAGAGAGAAATAAGAAAACAAATATTCCTTCAATTGTTGGCAAATGATTTAAATGAGCATCCTTGTGTTATCTATAATAAAATTACACTAAATGTTTCTCAAAACAGTCCAAAAAAAGTGTCAATTGAAGGTCAGATTTGTGACAAGTTTCTTAAAAGAAGTGAGAAAAGAGTGATGTCCTTGACGTCAAATCTCTAGACTGCTGTGTGTGCACATTCATAGCGTTCCACCCCTAGAAGACGAAACAGAAACCGGCATGCTGTGTGTACATCTAGCAATAGCGTGACCGCCGAGAACTGGGCGAATTACAAAATGTCAGGGTAGAAATGTCAAGTCTTCAAACAACATAATAAAAAATACAATTTCTTCTTTGAGTAAAGGAATGGGCTAATTCTGCCTGAAATTGTAGGGTTATCATCACACACAATAAATCAATTCCAATATTTGTCTGATTTGAGCTTTAAGCCCTAATCTGGAATTTTGGAAGTTGAATTTTACTCATTGATTCTTGAAGGAAATAATCTGTTCCCTGCTTTCAGATCCCACCATTACTAAAAATACAGGCTCCACTCTTTACAAACTCAACAAAACTCCTGCTGACTTGTCACATGCTGCAAGTCAGTGTACCGAGAGCTCATTAAATCGCACGTATAGTGAGAAATACTTTCGAGCCAATGAAATAAACATCAGCAAATAGTCCGAAATGGGGCAAAAATAGTGTCAGAGGTGCTATTTTCCAATCCTAATACGATTAGGACAGGGAATGAAAAAGGTGCTGAGCCCTCTGTTAACACATGCACTCTGTTGGTGAGTATAAACAGTATATAGTTTCCTCCATGCACATGAGCTAAGAAAAGCGAGAGAAACTTGAGCATGGAGGAGAAAATCTGGAGGTGACTAAGGGGCAAATGTTTTCTCAGTTATCGCATCCTTCAAGATTTGCTCATACCTGCCTTTATATGACAAGCTGAAAAGAAAAACAAACCAGAATACTAGGAATGAGGAAAGATTTTTTTTTACAATGTGTCATAATGTAAGGCAGAAAGGAAAAAGGCCGAGCCGAGCCTCCAAACTGAATGTGCTTTTTAACGATGACACATTCCGATATAAAACGATAGGCTTTCTCCTTGGAGCCGTTACACCACTGAATTGAAAAAAGGGCAGTGCCATGCGTAACCGGGCGATGCGCTCAATCGTTACATTTTTGGTCCACGTTCCTGTGATTTTTAGGCATGAAAAGCTGAGAAACGGCTTTGCGTTTCCTCGCTAGAAAGGAAAAAAAAAGTCTGTGAAGTTTTGTGTGAGTGAGGAATGATTGGGCAGGTTCTTAAGGAGTGCTGATGTCATGTGAAAAAAGACGACATGCATATAACCCAGTGAGTGTCAAAAATGACGACATCATACAAGTTCTATTTTTCATTTTTGTTACTGAACCCTGAGCTAAATCAAATATATCATATTGTATATATAACAGGCTCATATCGATTAGAACCACCTCCTTCCACAGACCTGAGTACACCTCGAGTTTGACTCCCGACCGGTCAAACAATTGTCACTGGTGCTCCCCGGCCCTCTCCGCACGCGCTCAATACTGCTCAAAGTAATGTATGAGCCCATGCATTTTACTTACACTTTCCGTTAAAAAGGCAGCTACCATTTAAAAAAAAGAAGAAGAAAGAAGTAAAAGTTACAAATAAAAAGTAGAGAATGAAAACACTGATTTCACTAGAAACAAGTTCACTTTACAGATTAGGGCTTGTTTCTCTTGGTTTTTTTTGTTTTTTTTGCTTCCCTCTTTTTGAAAACATGCACAGTCCGTACCATGTTGGAGAAAAAATAAAAAAATAAAATAAAATAAAAATAAAAATAAAAAAAAAAGTTCACTGCCCGCCCGAGGAATTTGAATAAGTGCTCGCCCTTCAAGTATTCAAGCATTGTATCTGAAACGGCCATTGTTTGGCATTTTAACGTTCTTTTACTAAGAACAAATAAAAAAAAAAAAAAAGAATTTAAAACAAAATAAACTCTCACCAGGCTGAAAATAACCTCATAAAATGTTATGGACACGATACTAATAAAAAAAGGGGTAAGGTAAACTTCATTTTTGTAGTTCTGCTCACTCAGATACAGTCCCCTACTGTTGAAACACTTAAACCCACTAACTACCTTCACATATTCCCTGCACTCTCTCGCCAGGAGAGGTGTTGCTTTTTATCCCGCTCCGTTGCCGTGAACCGTTTCAGTTGTGTTTCTTGAGGAGTCCGTCTGTTGTGCCGTCGCGGTCTTTGGGGCTGAAGTCGGGGCAGATGCCGTTGGCCGTTTTGGTGGTGGCAGTGCCGTGGGCGGCGGCGGCGGCGGAGGAGGAGGAGGAGGAGGAGGAGGAGGGGCTGGGCTTAGTCTGGTGGCCGTGGTAGGGGCCGCTGTGGAGGCCTGCGTTTTCCGTGTACAGGTACTCCTCGGCGAACTCCGGGTGCTGCTCCACAAAGCTCCTGAACTTGTCTGCGGAAAGGCCACGAGAGGGCGCCAGAGACAGAGGCAAGGTTAGACAGAGGCTTACATAACGCCCAGAGACAAATTGGAATTAGAGCTAAAGTGGCCTGGTTTATCGCCAGTGATGAGGCTCTCGACGATATTTACTGGCTCTCGTCTGAGAGAGGAAAAGGTCAGGAGAGAAGACACAATGATGTCAGGAAGATACAGGCACAACACATTTGGTGGGATAGGGGTGAAGTGAACCCAATGCAGAAAAACAGGTAGACAATACCCATCACAGATACCAGCTATTACATAAGATGAGAAAAATGGTATAACCCTGAGGAAAACACTAGGGTAAAAGATCAGTGAAATAATGAATATCAATTGATTGATCTGAATCTACTTGTTGTTAAACATGTTGTTATTGTGCTTTTATCAAGAAACATTTAAGAATATATTGAGCAAACACCTGTTTGAAACCAGTAGTGGTAATCAAATGAAAACTGCAGTTTTGAGCAGGGAATGTTTAAACTAGAATGAAGCACAGCAGTGTTGCAGAGCTCATCTAATTATGTTTGTCTGTCTCCTTACATGTCCATATGAGGCTGAGTTTACCCTGTGACTACCATGGACTGCAATTCAGTTTAATACGGCATCTAAGATACTTTCAGGAATCTTCCATCGTTGCATATCTTTTGTCAGTGGTATTGTCCTCGATGACGGCTTCCAAATTTTTACAGAGGAATCTGCTCGCATTGGGAGGGTGTGGGGTTACGTATAGGCATTGAGTCTGACTTGGACTCAGACTTGGGATCAGCTTCTATACATTCATCGACAAAGTGAAAATAGCAAAACTGACCTCATATTGGTGTTCTGAGCACTTTCTATTGACCAATTGTCAATTTCCAAGTAAGCACCGACACAAATGGATAACCGGGGTGAAAGATTAGACCACTGAAGTGTGTTTCAGATGGACTTTGAGAACTAGAAAGTAAGTCACTTAAAATTCAAAGTTCCTGACAAAGCAATGGATGGAACTTAAATTGTGCAAAGTAGATGTAAATTCATCCCTGCAACTAAAGCAGGCCAAACTTTTTTTCCGCAATACTATGCTTTAGAAAATGAAATAATCACTCTGGTGTAAAACCTGGGTTAAATTACAGTTTAAACGTAAGCAAATAGCTTCTGTATGCCCGATTATAAAGCTTGGAGATAGATGCAATTCAGAAATAATAGTGAAGTGCATGCGAGTCCTCACTTTTTCAAATTATGCTTTGGAAATCAGATCAGTCTGGGACTGATTGAGCTTGTCTGGGATGATGAAAACATCTGGATTACCCCAGAAGTGAAAACTCGACACATTGTACTTCAGGACAACTAAATCAAATAGTGACTGAAAGAATTTGGATTAATGATCTGACCTGGGAGGATTCGCTATATGACATCTCTTGTGAAATGCATTCTTCCTTGTGTCTTCTGCATTGATGGCCAAGTCCAAAGTAATGCTTAAATTAACTGACAGTATTTGGGTCAGAGATTGACCCAGGACAGTTGGTTTTGTGTGGAGTTTCTTACCAAACGTGACCTTCCCTGTGTCTTCCACGTCGATGGCGGAGAACAGACGGGACACGCTGAGGTGAGTCACTCCTAAAGCCGTCTTCAGGATGACTGCCAGCTCCGTCTCTGTGATGGCACCGTCCTCCTCCGCCTCAAACATCTGGATGTGATGCGGAGACATGCAGATGTTATCTCTATGATTTTGCATTTGGGTATGTAACTAATAATAACTCTATTGTAACTAATATGATCTGTATTGAGTGGGTTTCATGAGCCCTAAGGTCACAAAACTTGCTCAACTCAAAGAAATATGTAAATCAATTCAAGTGAAAATATGATAATCACTCAAACTGGAGGTATTAGGTTTTCATGCAACAGACTGGTTGCCTGATAACCGCTCATCTAATCCTGTGAAATGATAAGCTAACTTTTATTTGTTTATTTTCACATTTGTGCAAAGACAAGGCAAAAAAACAAAAAGTACACTTTCCTTGACAAAAAGGCACACACGAATGTTATTAACACTAATGTTACAAGAGGAGTTTATCGACCTTCACACAGTACAATTTGAATACTGGGCAGCGCAAAATGCAATACAGGCTTGTATGACATTTTAACATAGCAAATGTCATGCTGATCCTAAGCAGCCGCGGCAAAAAAAAAAACTCCCATTACGCCTGCTGGCTAGATAAGCGTGAAGCCTGAAACAGAACATACCTTGAAGGCCAATTTCATCGTTTCCAGAGTTTTGGCGGGTCTGCATACAACAGATAAGGCGATCACGTATTCTCTGATATCCATGGAGTTATCTTCATGCTGGAGAGAGGAGGGAAAAACAGCACGTGTTTTTACGAGAGATGAGAGGAGAGGGTGTGTGAGCAAGTGTTTCTCCTTTAGTTTTTGTAGCACAAGTAGCTGAGGGCGGTCCCTGTTTGCGTCGAGTACAGGTTGTAGCAATAAAACGGTTCTTATATATTGCATCCGCATCCCTGAATGAATACAGAGGAAAGGATGGTGTGATTAGTTTCAGGAAAGCACCTGGTATTCATTCCAACTCCCAGTCTCTAGTGTTTTTATAAAAGCACTTGGGAGTTGATTCATGCTCTCTGTATGCACTACATTAACATTGACTGCCTTCTATTCAGGAGGATGACATTATTGTAAAAAAGATTTTTAATGCCTCACACATTTGGTGGGTAAGCACCTCAATGTATAGACTATTCTATGTGTAACTTATTGAATTTTTTAATTTTTATGGTTTGTGAGAGTCATCATATCTTCGGTCCTTACCTCGTCGAAGAGAGCGAACATATCTCGCAGCAAGTCTGAGACGGGCACGTCCAGGTAGTGAGCGAAGTCGTCCAAGTCCAGCTTCTCCCCCTCCAGCTTCCTGGCTCGGTTCCCGTACTCCTGCAGAACCTTCTCCGTGTTCCGGGGTTTCAGCCTGGAGTGGCGGGGGAGGGGAAAAAAAATCCTTGGAGTTAGTTAATAACTCGGGCATAGTGCCATAGCGGTAGCTGAGACCGTGGGTATACAGTAAACACAATCATTCAAAAAACAAGGAGAAAGGGATTGCAAAGATTAAACAAAATGTCCAGCAAAGTAGAGTAGAAAAAGTACACGGTCTGCCTGACACAGTAAGTAAGAAGCATACTGTGCCTGCGCTCATTGAAAAACGAGAGGGAAGGGAGTGTGAAAGTAAAACAAGGTGTGTACCGTTCAGGTTTCTTCAATTCCGATTGATTTTTTGACAGTGTGATTGGCCGATCACCGATGATGATGATGCATTTTAACCAGACTTTCTACTTACATCATCATCATGTAAAAGTGCACAGCAAGCATAAATCGTAAAATTCAAATATAGCACTGTGTTTAACAGACACATAGCTGACCTATCCATGTGCAAATAAATCATAGGGTTTATCCAAACATAGTAACTACATGTTTAGTGTGTGCGTGATGACTGAGGTGCTTACTCGCCTATTGCCACTGGTAGCACATGAAAAGGTTTTAATTGTGGCGGCATAGGCTCTGCCTTCTGTCCAACATATTAAACTGTTCTAATCTATGATCATAGGCTGTGAAATTCATAACCCAATGTCAGAAATGAACTGTCACTGGCAGATGGACGACATGCCTTCACTATTAACTGCTGACTGATCTGGCAACTGAAACATGTTTTTTGTTTTTTTTGGGTGGTGTAAAACAGTGATTTTCACCTAGTCCTCTTGGATGGGTGTATTGCTTGGAGAGGTTCGAGTGACTCACCCCAGTCTCCTGACGAGCTTGGCGAACTCCAGCAGACAGGTGTCGACTGGCAGTCTGAGCTGGCCCTCTGCCATGGCCAGCTGGCAGTCTTCAAATGAATAGTCGGTGATGGGCACCCCCAGGGCTCTGAACACAGCACAGAGGAGACAATGAGGTGACATGAGTCGGTGCAGATCAATAGAGATTAGCTTCAGGCGTGTAGGCTCGCAACGTATAGCCGCTACAGCTGCTTTGCTGTTGAGTGCAACACTCTGTCCCTCCCCGGAGCCAAAGTTGCCCATCCCAGGCCTAAAGCAATGAAGCACGGAGCATAAGAGACACTGCAGGGAGAATACAGGTAGCATGTATAGCCTGTGAATGTTCAAGGTATTATATTCAACAGGGTTTATTACATTTATGATCATGGTCAGGTTTAACAGCCACTGAGGGGAAGGTGAGGGAAATTAAAACAATGCTGAGTGTCAAACAAAAATGCCAACTGCGCCTTTTTGACAGTTCTTAGGGTTCAAATCGGAATGATAACAGGGAGCCAGGTGATTTGGACCAAGTTGTATGACAGCTTTGCATGAAACATGTTTTAGCAAAGGATAGATGGAAATACAATGATCAAATGCAAAGTGCTTTCCATTGACGTCCAGAGTTGCAGAAAGCACTGCTGCCGAGTGGGTTTTCAGTACAGAGGGGGAATGCACTGCCCCATTTTCCACACAGCTTAAGCCAGACAAAGTCAACATATTTCTGTGTGATGTCAATGATCCATCCAAGGTTGTTTTGGCTGACTAGAAGCGCTGAAAGTTAATCTGATTTTGACTATTTCTGCGCTCATTGTGGCGGAATCAAAATAGTTAGGCTATGGGTGTGTTAAGCTGTAATTTGTTGTTGAATTTGTGTACTTTATTTTCAAAATGCATTATCACTTTGGTGTTGACTACATTAGGCTATGTGCCAAATAACTTTTATGAAACATAGTCTGATGTTAGGCCCATAAATAAAACTCTGTGAATCACAACACATCTGTAATTGTCATTCATCATCATATGCTTGTAGTCCAGTTATAAATTATTTGCCTGTAATTCACAACATAACATATAGGATAGTCAGGCATGAAAGAATGAACATGGGCAAAGGCAGGAGCCCAACAGGTTTTCGATCATATACCACATCCAGGTGTTGCCATCTACTGGCAGGAGACGATGTAGCAGAGATTGCCATCTATAGTGATAAAAACATTATGACTGACTCAAACCCCAAAAATCATATTCTTCTATGGAACAAACTAGCTTGTGAAATAGTGAGGGAACATTTTGTAATCTACACTGTATTGTGATCTTTCAGCAAAGTGGTTTTCAGATCCCCATCTATTGCACTACTAGATAATAATAAAGACCAAAACACTGACACTGGGACTTTTGAAAAGGTAATAAAACTGAGCTCATGATAAATCACAAAAGGTGTATTAAAAACCTTAAACTATTCTTGTAATTTAAGCAAGATCACCACATAGCATGGGATTAATTATCCCTAAATGAGAAGTCACTCTTCACTGAGAGCCCCCCTAGGACTCTGAGAGGAAAAGATAAGGTACACCAGGATTAAGATCAGGACAACACGAGCGAAGCAGGAAACGGCAGGAGACAAACGGGTAAATAGTGACATTTGAATAGAGATGAATAGAAGTGTTTTGCTCCCCCAAAAATCTTACATCCTGAGGAAGAAGAACTGAAAATCACATCCCTGTATGTAGAGATATAAGTATAAAATGCAAGAGAGAGCACCCACAAATGGTTAGTCAGTGATAGGCAACCCCCAAACAGTTAGTTTGTCCATTGCACTCACTATTTGGCTTCTTGCAACGTTGGTGACATTATCAGTTTAAATCTCATTTACTCCGTGTCACTCTGGTTAAGAACATCTAAGTGTCTGAAATGTAAAAATGTCAATTGCCCTTTTTTCCACAGCAGGGCTGAAAGCACGGTGTTCATTTGATATGGCAACCTAGCTATTTCATCTCTGTTGGCGACGAGAGGCAAAAAGCAAAGAAATTATGTTTTGAGGGGAAGATGAGTGACATAAATGATGAGTAATCGCACTCCTTATTCATTATGATGGGCATAAATAAGATGCTAGCTGTGTTAAACAGAGTAGGCCCGTGATGAGCCCACCCGGAGCGCTGTGTCCTGTACAACGAGGGAAACAGACTAAGAGAATAGGAAGTGAGACCATCCTCTACTAAAGAGAAATCAGTGACATGGACACCAAAGGCTCTGTGAAACCTTGGGTAGACACAGACACAAAGAGGAGTCAGTAGTGGACTGATATGTGAAGGAAAATAAATATAATAATTCCTGACAAACTGAATATTTGATCCTCAGATTTAGGGTTTAGGGACAAGAAAGTCAGGTGGAAGACATACAAAATAAATGAGGTGTCAACTTATAACCCATTATTGGCAAAGATATAATGGTCAATTGAATTGTCAAACATCATAGGAACAGCATATGTTGACTTACTTGGCCATGAGGCGTCTGACGTTGTTCGCAAAGAGAGCGGGGTTCTTCTTCTCCTCCTCTGAGGGCGTGTAGATGGGAAGATACTGCAGAGAGAGAGGAGAAAAGTAGAGTCTCATTTAGCCAAACCTCACACATCACACGTGAATGCTTTACTGGACGGGCATATTGTTATAAATAAGTCTAAATAGTATATTCTATTAATGGTGCACAACATTCCTTTGAAATAAAAACAGAGTGAGAGAGAAAGAGAGAAAGAAAGGCCCCAGCGAGAATTGAACTCGCGACCCCTGGTTTACAAGACCAGTGCTCTAACCACTGAGCTATGAGGCCTAACATGTAAGGCTGTGAGGCTGGTCACCAATATAAACAATACACCTTCCACTCTCAGTGCTTTAATGACAGTGGCCACACCCTGGTTACATAGCACCTTGGTTACATAGCACCTTGTGAATACACTAGTGAATACAATAGTCTTTGATGCCACAAAGTCCTTCCAAACCCTCAAGCACAACACAAGCAGCAAGTGAGCTACATTATTAATCAGTCCATCCTTGACCTCTACCATAATGATTCTGTTTTATTATACAAACCCACATCAGTATGCACTCGTGTGCGAGCCACCACTGTATAATTTGTATTTCATGAGGTGTTAATGGGTTGACTGATTATGTCACTGTGGGACTGCCTTTCATCATTTGATCAGGTTAGGTTAACATGGTTAGGAAGTTAAGATACAGATCTGATCTTAATGATCAAGACCAAAAGGCTCAGGGCCTTGTCATAATTAAAGTAGCATCACCTGATTTACACTACCAACTGAGCTAAACACTGAGGTATGACGCCCAAACCAGTTTACATCCAGCACTACATAATAGGTTACCACACCTTGGGTTGGTAGAACAATGATTCAACTATCTATCTATGAAAGAGAGAAAGAAAGAGAGAAAGAAAGAAAGAAAGAAAGAAAAAGAAAGAGAGAAAGACAGAATGAAAGAAAGACATTTAAAAACCATACATACAGACAGTCCTCCACACTCACCTCTATCTCAAACTCATTGTGCAGCTGGCAGAGCGTCAGCCACAAGATTTCAAACCTGAAAAATAACAGAACACAAACAACATTAAACTATTCATGTGCAGTAAACAACTAAATGTGATGTAAAACAAGTCATGTGGCAAAGGACCTTCCACATAATTAACAAAGGCAGAACTAGTCAACTACCCAACCGTCTCAGAAAACAACTAAAATAAACCTGACAACAAAATGGGGATGTGAAAGAACTTGCAGAGTGCAAACTTGAAGTGAAAGAAAGTGTGAAAGTTGTACTACTCAGGATTAATGTGCAGGTGCACGTGTTTTTCTTATGGTGCATCAGGAGAATGAACATTTAACATAGTTATGAATTTTCATATTACCCTACTGGAATTTTTGTTTAACTCCCACAATCTTTCCTTGTGTTCAACAAGATGATCATACACTGTCCCCCTACTGCACACTCCCCCCAATTATGTGCATGCCTTGCCTTCTCCCAGAATTCAGCTGGCAGTGCTGATGCTGATGAGAGTAGTCACAGTACGATCGCCGATCACCGATTGAAATGATGCATTTTATGGTTTACGGTCCCTCCTCACTGCTAGTCAGTGTCTGACAGTTGTTGAGTTGTTCCTCCATAGTTTGTTCCGAGGTAACGCCAAATTGCGCTCTCTCACCTACTGAGTGATGCTCGCTCGGCTGATGTTTGTCCTGCTAATGTAAGATTGGCAACTGCAATTTTCAATTCAAAGCAGTTTTGTGTAACAGGTGTGGAATTTATTACGTTTGGGTGAAGATAACGAAACATATTGCTACTTTTCCTATTGAAGGCTTAGCTGATGAAGAATATGATATACGGTCAGTATTGACTGCTGTTGACAAAATGTTCTTATTGTAAGTTGTAATGTAATGTAATGAAACATTTCGGTAACAGTAGAGTGGATCTATTCTTCTTGACAATACATTGGTGAATGATGTGCTATCCTGATTATTCCAGGACTGCAGTAACTTCAACTGCAGCAACAGTTGATGCTGCACACCTAGCTAGGTGCTGTGGGACTGGGCAATAATTGAGACAGACAATGTCTAGTGCTTATGTAATATCTGGAAGTAAAAGTCTGTTTATATGTGCATATGTTTGTGTGTGTGTGTGTGTGTGTGTTGTTACAGTCAATCCAATCAGATAGTGTATAGCTCTGCTGTGCTAGGCTGGGAAGGCAGCCAGCAGCACTCAGAGACCCACCATAACGTCGGAAGCCAAATCAAAACAGGACATAGTACAACTCAGTCGGAGGACACTGAAGAGAGACAGATAACAAGGGCAGTCTTTCTCCCCCAGCCATGACTAATCTGTTTCCAGTCTATTTGAGCTCTTATTGTGGTGGTGCTCCTGGTTCAGAACCGCGAGGCTCATTTCCAATACAGCAGGCTGCACTCGGGATTTGGAGAGTTCGAGAAAGTAATCAGAGACAACCGTTACTACAATACTTAATACGAGGTAGGTATGTTGTGCTTGGATTTGAAAAAATAAAATCAAAATAATTAAGTCTTGTGGTGAGTTTTCTTTGGAAAAACAAGAAAAAACCCCACACTTATGTATTTCCTCCATTTACAATTTATTTTGTATGTTACTCTATACTGCTCAGATCATTAGGATTGTTTTCCAATACAGCTGGCTACAACTGGATGTAGAGTGTGTGAACAATTAATTACATCAATAAACTTCATTGATAACTGTTGTCTGCAAGACCACAAAACACCATTACCACACATTATGAGTTTTTACGAGGACTGCTTCTATTACAATAGGCTGTGTTCATAGCTGAGAGTAAAATTGATGAATCATTTTAATAACCAGCCACAGTGATTCATGTTCTCAGTAAAAACACAAGAACCATAGTCATTGCTATGCTAAAGGCTATATTAGTTTTAGCTGATATGAGCTATAAAGGGTGCATTGTCCAGACCACAAGGATTGTTTATGCTTGAATTTGAAGAGCATGAACAATGAATTATAAAAAAAACTCCAATAGTAATTTTAGAGTCCTATATATTCATTCTGTCCATTTGCTGTATACTTGAGCTGTATTAGGGGTTTACCTATTGTACTGTGCAGACTTATTTTCTGACACAGTAGGATGGCACTTGGTTCTAGAGAGTGAACAATTTATTAATGGATAAACTATAGTGATATCTGTTGTGTGACAGACAAAAATCAACATGTCCTAATATGATGATATGATGTGTACAAAGTTGTTTTCCAATACAGTAGGTTAATACTTGTATATATTAGTGTGACATGTAACTGATTCACTAATGCAGCAATAACTTGTCAGACCTCTGTCAAAAACCTTCAAGATAGAGTATGTATTCCATATCTCCACTGAGGCATTTTTGTTCAGATTATCATATTTAGTGTGTTGGTTAGACTACAAGCTTCATTTCCAATACAGCAAGTATTGATAATTGATAAAACACTATGACACATGCTGTCTGGAAGACCACCAACAGACTAGAAAGTATTCCGTATTTTAAGGGATGTGTGGTTCAGAAGACAGGCTTTGTTTCCAAAACAGAAAGTTCCACTCATATGTGGAGAATGCAACTCAATCCGTCCAAAAGCCCTATTGATAAAAATATATATTTGTATTGCTGGCTGGAGGACTGCCAGCACAACAGAGATCACTCTCACCATTTATAGTACAGCTTACCCTTTATAAGAGCATATTGTTTCCCATTAATATAAGTTTCAGTTAGATGTGAAGAATGTGACCAATTAATTGGCCTGATAGGTGAACTACAACCCAAATTATCCGCAGCACAATGGCTACAAACCCTTCTTGGGAGGCTCTACAACCGTGTTGATTTTGGTAACTTTAGTGAACAAGTAAAATGACCCCGAGGAAGATTCAGACCGTTCCAAAATGCTAATTAAATCTAATTTTGGAATGACTGCTTGGCTTTTTCTGAGAAAGACAGAAAATACAGAAACCGTTTCCATCTTAACCAGTCAGTGGATATTGGACCACAGCATATCTATGTTAGTGGCAAATATTAAATAACGAATTGTATACTCACGCTCCAGGCCCCTGCCACGTCCATGTGATTGTGTCCTGTACACAGCAAAGGGAAAAACAATAAGTCAGTGAAGCCAATTATTGAATTGTAGAATGTAAATTACTTAAACATTACAAGTATTTTAAAAAGGACTTGTAATTTAAACAAATCTGCTTGTGTGAGGGACAAAACCATGTAAATTCACAATGTACAGTATTATTGTGCGTAAATGTAGACACAACATTATTACACAACAGTATTACTGCCATGCTCTACCCATTGACCTACACAGTGAATAAAACTAACCAGGCTGTTTCTTACCATTTTATTTGGGTAGTGAATCACCACAGGTTGCACTGGTACAGCTGGGATGAACGCCCCTACAAGAGAACAAAAGATGTTACAATGATATTCCACTTTGATATAACAATGATAGTTTTAAATATTTAATATCAGAGAGTGAGAGAGAGAGAGAGCGAGAGCGAGAGAGAGTGTTCTGTCAGAGAGAGAGAGAGAGAGAGAGAGACGGAGAGAGAGACAGAGAGAGTGTTCTGTCATTTTTTCAATAAATAATTTTGCATATTACTGCTAAAGAGACAAGAATGCGTTTAATCAGGTTGAAAATATTTTGGAAAAAGGCGTACAGATTAAGTTTGTGATTACAAATGATGAAACCTGTGTGCAACAGTTTGTTTGTTTCTGTCATTTTCCTTTTTATCCAACTGCTATTTCTGACTGCCTTTTAAAAGATTGCCATAATAGTGTTACCTGTTTTTTATGTACATCGCACATAAGAGCCAACTCTCTTCGACTTGACTGCTTTATAGGAAAGCATGAGGTCAAGTTTCAGATCTACAAACAAGTAGTTCAAGAATTTGTGCCATCTCCCCATGAAGAATTAAGTGATAAACACCCAGAGGGAAGCAGACATTTCAGACTTGTCTGGTGTTTGCATGCAAGAGATCTTCCTCGAGCATGAAGGCTATCCTTCATGCGGAATTGGACATTAATTCAATGTGTCATTTCTTTGCACTAAAAAGTCAAGGTAACCTCTAGCTTGAGTATGACACGATGTGAGAGCCTGATACGGGTAAACAGTTGGCACCATGACTTCAAAGGAAGAAAAAAAGAGGAGGAGCAGGCTGAATGAGAAGAAAAAGGATGAAGAAGTATCCTTACCTGGCTTGAATGTGATTAGGCAGGATCTATTGGTGCACGTTCCCTCTGGAAATATCATTATCTGTAGGGAAGAGAGGAAATGGTTCACATATTACAGACACATGTTAAGCAGCGGCTATTTCAGGAAGCAGGGTTAGACGTTTTATGTAGGCTAACTCTTGAGTCATTTTGCGACTTGTTCAGTTGTTTTTATGGATGTCTTGTGCCAGTACCGGCTGAGGATTTAGGTGAAAACTTAAGTTATTTGGTCATTTTTGAGCTATATGACTAGATTAGTAATCCTGTTTCTTGGAATATACACAGACTCCAAAATATATGTACCTGATAAAGATACATGGTAGACATATTTATCAAGAGAGAGTAGAGAGGTAGAGTACTTGATCAATCAAGTGCATTTGATTCATATACTTGGATAGTGGATTTAAAATCAGAAGTTCCTAAACAGTAAATTTGGACGACACTTTCAAAATGTTAGGAAGCATTTATATAAAGAGCTTCAAAAGTACCGTATTTTTGGCTTGTTTGTGTGTGTTGCTCTTTGATATATCTGCCTATATATAAATGTTGGACTCCCTAGCTGCTGTGTATATGTGGGCCCACAACTGCATGTACTTGTGTCTGGAAGTACACTTGAGCTAACCCTAACCCTAACCCTGTGTTGCATGTATGGGCAGATGTGAAAGTAGCGTTGTGCGCAAGTGTATGTGCTGTAGGCTTGGGTGGGTATTCGATAATATCGATCAACGCAAAATTTTGTGAATATTGCGATATTTTCTGCGGTATCGAATATCGTCCCCCAGCCCCCACCCCTCCAGGCCGCGGCACCATGTGTTGCTTAGATAAACAACTGTAAAAACTTATAAACTTATAAACCTACTCCACTACTAGTGGTAGGAGAGTAAAAAACAAAAATAATCATAATTGTAGTGAAAAATGTGTCATTTTATTTCAAGTTGGTTCCCCACAATTGGCCCATTTTTTCTAGAAAATTATACCAAATGGCCTTTGTTTTTGCTTGAATAGCAAAATCATTAAGATTAAGATTAGTATTACGATTATTATTAATAGCCTAGAAATTTGATGTAGTATAAGAAATAAAATAAAATACCAAAAAATAAACAAAAAAAAACACCCCCCACGATAATATCGTATATTGCGATATTTTGGCGGGACAGGATCGCAATCTAAATTTTTGATATCGCCCAAGCCCAGTGTCCTGAATCCATTACCCTGCCGAGTGTGTGTGTGTGTATCCATGTGTGTGAATGAAGCAAAGCCTGTGAGCGAGTTCAGGCAGACAACGCTGTGGATCAGCTGATGTGTCAGCTGAGCTTGTGTATTGCCATCACCAATTGGGCGGCCTATTTAAGCTGTCAAACTCACTTGCTCATTCTCTGCTGCTGCTACCTATGCATCTCTCAGCCCACCACCACCCCCAGCATCCACCAGGAGTGATACGAAACAGACCATTTATGCCAAAATAACATCTGTATTTACATTTTGTCTCTATAAAATGTTCATACTCAATACGCAAGCTGTGTGACTGAAATAACATTGTGTGAGGGTGATCTCGCTGCCCTTCTCTCTCTATTTACCTGAGGCCATTCCCCTCCAGAGTGGGCTCTGCGTTTGATCTCCTCCACAGTCTTCTTCCTGGAGTCCTGGTCTGACCGTGATACAAACACCGGCCTGATGTACTTGATCAAGGCTGGAGGGAGGAGGGAGAAAGAGAGGACGAGGGGAGAGACAGGAATGGACAAAGAAAGGAAAAAAAAAAAAAGCGGTGAGTTATGCTTTTTATCATTTTCGTGTTTGAGTAGAATTGAGAAAAAGAAAGAGCAACCAAAATAGAAAATCAGGAGGTAGGCAGAAAGAGAGGAATACATTTATGATACATTTTATTCCGTTTAGTAGGGGAGGGTAGGAGGGGAAAATTCTGACATCTAGATGACTTCTGACTGCACAGTATGAATAATAGTGATAATTTGTAACAATCGAGTCTAACTTTACATGCCAATTATTACCCAAAACTGAAAACACTTCAGCAATAAACATCAAGCATCGTGATTGCAAAACAATCTGACACATTCAGCAGTGCAAACAGCAACAGTGTGATGCTGGGTTATGACTTATGAGCTCGGGACTGGAAGGTCGCCAGTTTGAGTCCCTGGACTGGCAGAGAAAACCTGGCTGGGGAATGAGTAACACTCTCCCCTCCATCAAACAGTACCGTCACGGTGCCCTTGAACAAGGCACTCAACTCCAAATCACTGCGATAGAGCTCAGTGGCAAACAGTAGCAGACTGTGGTTGTGCTGGATATTTTCTAGGTGTGGATGTGGTATCTGTATGAATGTGAACCTGAATCTTCCCTGGATACACACCAAGAACTAAGTAATGGCACAATGCTGTTTGAGAGTGAAATATTTATTGATTCAATTCACTACAAGAAGAATGGCACTTAATTAACACTGACCAGGTTAATTAGTACCGGCCACTAATTTCAATATGAAAGCCAAAATTGTCACTGACAGTCAGTACATTTAAGGCACAATTAAGGAAACCATACAGCAAGGAGAGTGCAAAAGCTAAAGAGATAACGGCAAAGATCACTAAATTCTTAGGACTTTCTGTTGTGGAAGAGGAAGGATTCAGACGGCTTGTGACCCACTTAGAACCGCGCTACACTGAGCCCAGGCAAAGGGCAAATATTTTACCTCAATTATACCAGTCTTCACACACATTGAACGCTGAAACAAAACCTCACCCCTATCAGTTTCACAAGTGACATTTGGATTTTGAGTGTGTCCAATGCTCATGTTGAGCCTAATGGTCCCAGTCTATAGACAAAGGCTTCACACTACAAAAAGTTGTTCATCATTCTCACGAGTTCTTGGGTTCACTCATTGCAGAAACTCAGGCTGCACTTAATGATGTTAGAAGCCCAGAACATAATGCCAAAAACATAGTAACAATGCCAAAAACATGGCTAAGGCAATGACGGATGCCAGATTACGCAGCCTGCCCTGCATGGCATTCATGGTCCAGCTTACGGTAGATGAGGGGTTCTGTTCCAGTGCAGCATCTGGGATATAGCAGCTGGCATCGTTGGCAACTTCAAACATTCTCCACTTACATACTCCCAATTTGAGAGTATTCAGAGACAACTGTGCCAGCCTATCAAAAGGCTACAACAAGACCTACCTACCATGTGGAACAGCACTTTATATATGCTGTAGGGTCTCTTGGAATAGAATCATGCACTATCAGCTTATGCAGCCAAGTACAACTTGCCTTACACTTCTCACCAGCAGCCAGTGGAAACTGATTGAAAACACGATTTCTTTTCTCGCACCTTTAGAGGAGCTTGCACAAAAGGTCAGCTGATCAACTACATCCACTGCTGATGTCATCTCATCCATCAGGGCTCTGCAGCGTCTCCTTGGGAAATCAGCAGAGATGGACCGCGGCGTGAAATCGACAAAAGTGACTTTGTTGGAAGTGGTCTTAAAGAGATTCACTGATATTGAATCTGCTGTAGGAGACAGTGTAGGAGTCACTTGGGTGACCCCCTTGACACACCAACACCTCCAATGGAAACCCCATCATGGGCTTCACCGAAGCAAATGTTCCAACAGAAACTAATCTGCATTTTAATAAAATCAAAACAGTTCCCCACAGGACCTCCACTCGAAGGATCTGTGATCAAAGGGACCTAAACGACAGTATGGTCTGGTCACCACCCTGTGCTCCCCAGGGGTCCAGATCCCTGTCTCATGTGGTCTCCAGTGTTTCCCACAGAATTCAAATGTATTTGTGGTGGTAAGGCCCTGACACACCAAACCGACTTCAAAGAACCAGCGGCGACGAAGGCCGACTGTTGCGTCGCCTCACGTCGCCTGTGTCTGGTCCAAAAAGTTGCACTTGAACACACCGCAAAGACTACAGCCAACAGCCAACTAGCACGTACGTTCTGCGTCTGCGTGAGGGGAAATAACTCTCCATACCATATGTCTGATAAGAAGTTGCAAATGGCACTGCCATTGTCAGCCCTTGGTCTTTTGGTTGTGGAAGAAGAAAGGAAGAGGCGGAGGCAAAAAATAAGGAGAAACCGCACTAAATGGGTGAAATCATGGATACTCCAGCGACAGGCTCAAGGGGCTTTCCCGAACCTGTGTCGAGAGCTGGAGATAAATGAATATAAACAGAATATAGAATATAAACAGTGCTACACTGTTCTGTTTGTTGCTTGGTTTTGTCTACAAGGTGAAGAATAGAAATGAGACCCCTTTTACAGAGAAATCTGCTTTTCTGCCCCTCTGCCCTGCTACATCTCTCTGTGCTGTCAGTTTCATCTGTATCTTTACATCGTTAAATTACTAGCCTTGACATTATTATCTGCTCTGTTTTACTGCTTAGCAGCTCCTCTGCTCCAGACTGTCCCTGCTCCTCCTCAGGACGAGTCCTTTTTCTTCTTTGAAAATATTTTTCAATATTAATCTGGATTGAGGGAGCAAACATTCAGAGTCAGAGTTAAAAAGTTAATATTAACGTTATCAGTCCACTCGGTGGATACTGACTAGCAGCTAGGCTATACAGCGTGCTAATCTCGGAAACTCAGCTGTATTCCGAGTAATGTTAACTGTTAGTTACTTTTCGGGAATTCAGTTGGCCGTCTTCTTGGCATGGAAAAAAAATATCCCTCACGCGTGTGCAGTGGGAGGCGAACAGACGGGTCCAGTGAGAGAGCGAGTGAGCGAGAGAGAGAGAGAGAGAGAGACAGAGACCGAGCAACAGAGAGAGAGAGGGAGAGGGAGAAACAGAGAGCAAGTGAGAGAGAGAGCAAGAGACAGAAAGAGAGAGAGAGAGATCGCGTGGAGCAATTAGGGGCTGAGCAAATCAAAGCGCTACACACAGTTCTACGATTAAATAGTGAAAAAAAATAAAATTTGTGGCGGCCAGTGCTGATATTGTGGCGGCCCGCCACTAAGCTTTCTATGTGTGGGAAACCCTGGAGGGGTCGAGCGAGGGGAGATTGTCCACTACTGTAGTTAATTGCGGATGGCATCATTCTCTCGGACGGATATAAAAAAAAAAAAATGCTAAAATGGGTCGCCAAATATACTTTGGTGGCCGTTAATACACCTGGGCGGCCTGCCCAAGTAAAGTCTATGTGTGAGAAACACTGGGTCTCACCTGACTGGAGAGTAGCCTGGTGTGAATGTGCTTTGCCTGTGCACAGAGCAGAAGAACAAAGGAATATTGCCCTCTCTGTGCAAAACTCTCAAAATATAACAAATAACAAGAGTTTAATTGAGCTTTCTGTCCAGGACTCAATGGAGAACTGCATCCAGTGTAACATATGAGTGTTTGATTGTTTTACAAAGTAAGGAACATGTTTTTTTTTATGGTCATACAATTATCTCCATTCTTAATGTACATAACACAGTCATGTTTGGTGTCAAATAAATCAATAATTAGTTTTGAGTCACCAAGAATGTGTTACTTCTACTACTATGAACATAAACATAGTTTCTGATACATCCAGAATGAAGCTTTAACACTGGAATCACATCCCTGCCTAAGTTTACTGAGATGACCAAAGGGCCGTAACCCGCCCCCTTGGTGCATTCCAGATAAAACTTCTTCCTCAACTCCTCCAAGAGAGTTCAAAGTAGATCTGTGAAGGACGGAGGCCCCGTCCAAGAATCTGCTAGGGTAGGTATGTGTGTTAACCAATAAAACTAAAACTTGTGCACAGGAATCTGGCTCATGCGTGTTGCATTTATGAGATGCCTAACCTCTGATAGCGAAAATAATTCATTCCTTCAGATTAATTAAATGTGCCATGTTGAAATCTGCCTTTAGAGAGCCTAAGCGGTTGCTTACCTTGGTTCTGTGTCACCAAGGCCCAAGATACAGTGGTGCCCCAAAATTGACGATGCTTATGCTTCATCAAAAATATAATATGCAAGCACGTCCAACTACAATGAATTTTGCTTGATATACATTTTACGATGGCAACATCCAATAATTGCCGAGCTTCAATTCTCAATGGTTGACGCGCACATTCACCTTACTATACATCAATGAAATAAAAGGGATATAAAGTTGATATTGAATATTTTGTGTATGTGTTTACTCACGAATTAAATCCTAAAATATACGACTATGTTTAATTTAAAATGGATTTTAGGTACATTTTACAATAATAACAGATCATTATAACCCACTTCTGTAATTACTAGAGCACACTCCACTAGCAACACTTGAGTACTTGCAAAAAATACCAAAGCTATAGGCCTATCCATATCGATGAATATAGCACTAGTATAATGACTGTTCCCCTTTGCTCCTCTCCACTGCACCAACGATGAATGTGCTCTGTGAAGCAGATGCGTCACAATTACGAGACACTGATGGCAACACAACACGATGCAAGTAGTGGAGCTCTGCTGTTAGTCACATTCTACAACTTCTAGCTGACAGTTAAAGAGATTGAATCCACATTGCTACATAAATCGGCATCAGCTGATTCAGCTTACACGAGATCTGCAATCGGTAGCCTGATTTCTATCTGTAGGTCTTTGAAATCATCATAGGCATAATTGTCCTCTCACCGCTATACAGACCATTTCCATTTTTCACAAGAACAATGTGACAGCCTGACAGGTCCTGTCAGTGGAAGACCATCCTACCATCCCATTTACCTCCCTTTGTCCATCTGTCTCACTGTCTGTTTCCTTCTCTGTCTTTCTCAGTTTCCTTGTCCGCGTCTCCCTGCCTCTCAGTCTCTGATTGTTGCATTGACTCTAAAGCCCTGCTGACATATTCTCAAAACTACCCTACTTGTAAAATCTTCTCATGGTTAGATTGAGAGCAATGCAGTGAACACAAAGCGAGTGCATTACGATAGGAGGAACACACCTAATAATGTCTACATAGTGTGCACAGTCTGCAAAGATAAGATTATGGGTGTCTACACGTTGAAGACCTGCCAAGTGTAGTTGACATACAGGAGGAAGAAAAGTAGAGAGAGGTGAAAAAAGAAGGATGGATGTGTTGCACTGATGAAAAATAATAGCAGGTTTAAATGCTCCGGTTTTTTTTGCAGAGGCTTTGTAGATGCAGGAAGCACTTTTTCTTGGACATTATGATATTCTATCCTTATCAAAATATAGAATAAACAGTGAGAAACAGAGAGATGCAAAGAGAGAAGGAGAGCGATGCCAACCTCTAAGGTGAAGAAAGAAGAGAGTGAGGCAGAGAGAAGTAAGGAGGGATTGATTCCAACCGTGTGCTGTCTGCCAACAGGAAGGGATTAGGGCTATAGCTAGTAGCCTGAGAGAGAGTCTGTGTACGTCACTGTGGCTGATCAGGGGACTTAATGCCCACTCTGGATTCCACTGGCTTGGCCAGGCACTATTGCCTGGTTCCTACTGCAGGGCCAAGCGGGACTAGTCAGAGTTTAGGTGAATAGAACATTAACTGATAACATTTTTAGGACAGCACAGTGTACAGGGAGAGCACACAACAACATAACATTAATCATGAAATTTTAAGTTTAGATTTATTCACTATTTATGTTCCTCAACTTCCTTCAAAACAACTTTTTAGCCGCTTGTTTGCTGTTGATAATGATGACTTGCCAAAATAGCCAATGAGCCTCACTTGGCCTTACTGTAACAGAGTGGCTAAATACTGACTCAATAGGCAGGCAGAGCAGGAGGAGGGGAGAGGAAGGCTAAAATAAAACACACACCTTGGCCTTTCACGCCCTGCTGCCAGGGACAGTAGAACAAACGGCTGGCTC
This sequence comes from Centroberyx gerrardi, assembly GCF_048128805.1. Classification (NCBI taxonomy): domain Eukaryota; kingdom Metazoa; phylum Chordata; class Actinopteri; order Beryciformes; family Berycidae; genus Centroberyx; species Centroberyx gerrardi. The sequence goes on along the minus strand of NC_136008.1, from coordinate 26,593,774 downwards.
TGCGACATGACAGGTAACTGAATAGGCAACTAGTTAATAGGATCTGCTGTAAGATCGGAGGAGTAATAAATACCAACTACACACTAACAAAGGCCCTACTAAAGTAGAACCCATTACCCAACCCGTTAGCTACACCTGCACAGTTCATTAGGTGCTGCCTGTATTTGGTTTCCTTGCTGAATCAAGCAAGGTAAGCAGTATGGGTAGGCAACCAGTATTGGTGATCTGGTCTTAAACTAGCAACCAATTAAAGAATGAGAATAAAAACACACTAAAAGCACTTTTAGACCACATCACCAAGCAGCAGTTACACCTACAACTATCAACAGTAAGGACTATTTGGACAATAAAGGTCTGCTGGAACAACTCAGTGTGTTGGCTCTACTTAAATGTCTGTTTTTTTTAGCCCTGTGACCAATAGAGAGCATTGCGTGTATTGACTGCAATTAAGAAAGGCCAACATGTCCTCTTTATATGGCCTTGGGGTGGTGCATGGAAATCAACTGAGGTTATCTGAATGGTCCTGCTGCTTGGTGGGATCAGCTCTACCACTGGCAGTAAGCATTTAGGTGATTATACAGTATTAATGTCACAATACAGAAAATTGGACTTAGAGGGATGATTGATATGAAAGTTTTCAAAAAACAAAACAAAACATGAAATCTTGAGAGAGGCTATCTCTGGTAAATGAGATAGGATATCTTTGGAGAAGGCCAACAAGGTAAGCCAATGAAGACTGGATCTCTACAGAACACACACATTCCCTCAGCCATCAGCCGTGATGATACAATTAGAGCCCAGCAGCAGACCCTCCTGACACCAGCATTGATCTACAGTCCTTAGTTAGCGCACAGCAAGACGGTGCACCGCTGTGCGAGACGGAGAGAGAATGATTGTGTGCAACACTTGTGCCATGATAAGATGCAACTGCAATTCATAAGTTTACAATACACTAAGAAATGCAATTCCATTTTGTGATATGAGACTCATTCCTTTTTTATTTAATTTTACTGCAGAACAATGCTAAAATAATGTCAAATCCATAGACATTCAGCTCATTTTAGTGACCTTTTATTTCCAGGAACATCATTTGATAGAGCATCGGTGTGGTGTTTCACTTATAGCCTAGGCATGCAAATAAAAACAATGCTTGGCATCAACATATCAGAGGCACTATCTTTGGATGACAACTGCTGCCTGTGTATCTATAGATGCTTGATGCTCCTGTCCAAGGCCTTTGTGGATCAGATCACAGAGATTTCAAGATTGAAGGTATCAGATTGCCTGTTCCCTCCCTCACAATACAGGTCACGGTCATATGGGCAACAATAGTGTCAACATACCTTTGTGTGTGTGCGTGTGTGCGTGTGTGTTTGGTACTTACTGCCCCAGAGGGGTATATCCTTGCTCTCCGCCTTCATGACAATAGAGGCCATTGTCATGGTGACTGGGATGGCGTCAAAGTAAGACGAGTGGGGTGCCAGGGTGAGGATGGGCGCTTCTGCGGGCAGCGCCCTTCGACCTTTCACCGTCATCCAATGGAAGCCTCCGGCGAACCACATGACCCGCATGATGGTCCTCAGAACCACGTCCACCAGTCTGGAAAAGGAGAAGGTGCGTGTTGGCGGGAGGGACTTTTCAGTTCAATTGTAGATAGGGATAAACCAAGTCCTGATATATCTGACATCAGCAATTCAATGAGACTTATTTTTTACTTTTTCAGACATAGAACTGTATATCTCTCTAATAGAGAAAAGTGGGTGACATCTCAATTATTTTTGTCCAATGACCCCAAACCAATGGTCTAAGTCAATATCCAAGTCTATGCAGTCAAAGTCATGAATCATATCAGTAGTCTGTACCGGCTGACACTGTTTAGTACATGGAATCAGTAATGGAAACAAATAAGAGGCTTAAGTGCATCTCTATCTAGTATCAGGCCAGTATTCCACTGTTTATTTGACAATTGCTGGTTAAAAATTATTAAAATATGTTACATTATGCATCTTAAAACAATTCAGGGTGACACACTGGAGTAAGAAATATTTACATCAGGGTGTGTTAATAAAAGGAGGGAAGGCTGCGATACATGGGATGGAGATGAAACAAAAAGGAGGGAGGGACAGAGAGGAGTGAGGGTGAGTTAGAGGTGATGGGAGGGAGAAAGAAAGATACCATAACACTGATAATTCAATGTTAGAGACAACACCAAAGGGACACACACACACGCACTTACAGTATTGATTCCCCCTCTCAACCAGCTGAGGCTGGCTAATGGGGAAGACAATTTATGACAGATCCTCGGAACCATAGCGGATCAGGATCATTGGGTGTCAGTGACATCAGTGTATGTTTGTGTAACTACCGAGAACCACAGCTCACTCCGCCACAGATCACCATTTTCAATTAACCTTACAGGCTATAGCCACTAAAAAAAAAAAACTTGCAGCTCCAATTTTGGCATTTTGTTTTCTCAATTCCTCTGTGGGATGAGTAAATGTCACGACCATTGGAACCATGAAAACCATTCCAAACACATAATATTTCAAAAACACATGTGCCAATTGGAAAACCAATGTGTTTTCATTTGCACTAAGCTTTCTTTACGGAGTTAGAAGCTTTCCATCTGACAGCAGCATTTTGCCCAAAGTGAGGAGGCCCAATAGAAAGGCTTATTTCACATAAGTAGCGTTGGGAATTGTTTGGGTTTAATAAATAAGATTTCAATTTGCCTCCTTATCTACTCTTGATACTGATATACACTCACTGGACAAAATAATTGCAACACCAGTGTTCCATAAAACATAAAAGAGCAGCCACGTTTAAGAACAGGGGGCACAGGTTTTGCTTAATCTGATTATCAATTCATGTGCAACTTTTAGATTATGGCTCGGTTTTTTGAGGAGCATGACAATTAATCATAATTAACTAGTAATCATATTATTATCAAACAATATTAAGCAAAGAAAGGTATGTCCTGGTTGAATATATACACTTGTATGAGCATACTGTTTCAGATTCAGACACGACATACACAACATCCATTCACATTACACCAAGATGAAGCAAATCCTTCATTATGTTCGATGTGTTGCCTCTCTTGCAGGAAATTGCTTTCCTACAGGTCTTGCCATTACCGATATTATTTTCCACACCTAGCGGCAAATCAAGCTATTTTTTCAGACAATGGGGAAAAATGCTAGTGTGTTGACTTCCAAAGCATTTAGCAACAAATTCCGGGTGTTTAAAGGACTTGGGCTGAATAAACTGGACAATCAGATTATACATTTTTATTTCTCAAACATTGGAAATGCTCTGGTCTCATCCTTCCATGACTTTTCCCCAAATAATTGGGCATTAAAAAGCCTGCGTTTTCAAAATTCTAAAAACAACTTAGAAAGTAAACACAGTTTTTGAAAATTTCTCCTACCAAATACACCCATTTATGCCAGAATATTTGGCTACAGGGTGTAGGTACCTAGATTTTTCCCACTGATCAAGAGAGCGCCATCAAAATTCCACTAAAAATAATTGGCAGCACAAACAAGGGTATCGACAGCTACTGGTCATTAAAGTTTGAATAGACTTTTTACACACAGACTATGCTAAGGAACCACTTAACAGTCTTACAAGTGTGTGTGTTGACTGTTGGTGGGAAGAATAAAAGGACAGGCTTTCCAAGAAGAATTTAATGGACTGAGCTCATTGTATGTACAACTATTTGCCATTTAGCAAATCTTATACATACTGGTTATTTCATATTATTTTATTCAATACTGTAAGATATAAGATGAAATGTGAGATGAGAATTCCATGCAGCAAATTCACCATGATTGAAAAAAATCAGTCATGCGTTTTCAATACCTTATACTTCGTTGCCTTATACTTCATTTAACTGCTTAGTCTGTGTTGGTGTTTTACTCACTTCTGGCAATGTGCCTGTGATATGTTATGTAATCAAGTAATTGCTACGCCAACATTTCCCCCCTGTATTGTTATATTTCAGATATGAAAACACAGACACCTATTTGGTTGTGTTGTTTTAAATCCAAAGATAGTTTTACAGCATGAGGTTTTATTTCCTTTGTACATTAGGTTATTAGATTGCTGTGGATGAAGACATCAGCTGTAACGTTGTGCAGTCTATTGGTGTCTTTGTTTGGCTGGAGAGGGGGTTTCAAAAGTCTGGCCTTGCCAATGTTATTTTTAACTCTAATGTCTTGATTTTGATTACCTATAAGGCCTAAAAAGTCATTGAATACTGCTAAATACACCCTTTAAGTTTTCAATTCATTTTTTATAAGTCTTAAAAATGTTTCTTGGTGTACTGTTTAGTGCCAAATCAGCCCAGTCATGCAGACTCTGATACAATTTTTTTTTTCAAGTTGATTTCAGTGGTGACATTGGTCTTATATTTCATTGTAAGTGGCATTGAAAAGTCTTAGATTTACCTTTATGAAACTTGTAGACAACCTGAAACTGGTACAGCTAAGGCCATTAATACGCAAATTAGCATATGATGTCATCTGACCCTTATGACAGGGGAACCGCCAAAGACCCATTTTAAACCAGGAAAAACCCTGATTTAGCTCTAGGGTGAACTAGATGACACATGCACACACACACTGTTCTGTGGCAGTGTGAGAAAGGAAGAGGCAGGGCTGCATGTTGTATCAAGTTGCTGAATGTTTGTGGCACAGTATGAGGGAGAGAAAAGGATTACATCAGTGAGGGAATAATTGTGAGGCCATTCAAGAGCTTGGAGCTTACAATACAACTTTAAATAATGGAGAAATGTAGTCTTTCACCCAAGGATCCAAACTCATTGGTACTCACTGATTTATTGAGATATTGGCATCCCCAACAAAAATAGGCCTGCAAACCATTTAGGGTGCCAACCTAAATTGGGCTCTAGCCAGCCAGGTGGTGGCCACTTTACAGTGCCATTCTTCATAACCATGTTTGGCCAACTGCTATAACCTGAGATCAAAAGCTAAATTGTCATACAAGACTGTCATAACCATACCCTTTATATCAAGCATGTGGTCAAGATGTGCTAATACTGCCAGATATGATTAATAGATATACAGAGTGGACAAAATAACGAAAACACAACATGAAAAAGATGAACTAAATGATAATAAAGGCAGCTACATAGGCAACTAAGTCAAATTAAGTTGAATGCCTATCAGCAGTAGGAGTCAGTTTCAAAGCAACATGAGGAAACTAACAGGCCAAATAGTCAGCACCTGAATTCTAGGTGGCCATTTAATGTGGAAAGGCAAACAATCTAGAAAATAATGACGACTACATATGCCAAACATGGACAAACTGCATCAGCAATGAGAAAAAATGGCTGCAACTGAGGCCATTTTACAGGACCAGTGGCAAAAACACTGTTCCCTATGTTGTCCCCTTATTCCAAGATGACAACAACCCCATACACACTGCTAAACAAATTCAAGAGTGGCTTCCTGAAGACCAGGATTAAGTCAAACACAAGCCAAGGCCTCCCGAACTACCAGATCTAAACATGTACGCTTGTGGGAAGTTCTGGAGTACAGAGTTTGAAGTATTTTTCCACCTTCTTCAACCCTCAAAGAGCTGGAGGCTTTCCTTCTTGAAGGATGGTCCAATATCCCACTACACACAGTTTGAGACAGTATTCTAAGGAGGATTGAAGAGGGTGGCTCTACTCCTTACTAGGTACTTGGAATGTATACATTAGCCATTTGTGTTCTTTTGTCCACCCCCTGTAGGTGTAAGCCCGGCTTGTCCAGTCTGCCCCTTGTGTTGGAAACTGGCCTAGCTGATATCCCAGCAGGGGCACCGCTGCACTCTAAATTACACCCTCCTGATTCACATGGATTTCTAGGAATGGGAAAGGATCTATACACAGGCTATACTCAACTCCAGTGTATTCTGATATCCTGCATTAGATATCAAATAACTTTCCTCTAAGCTTAAAGAGAAGGAATTCACCTATGTTTCCAATGACAGTCAGTGAAGTAGCTCTAGGTTTAGTCTCTTGATTATGTATAATTTGCTGTCAAAGCTATCGGTATTCGTCAACCAGATGAGGAACTGACACTGAAAACTTTGCCTCTTTACTTTGTTCTCTACATGATACTGGGTTCACGTTCAACATTATCAATAGTATTTTGACAAACTTGTATTACTGAGGAAAAACAAAAACAAATGTGCAAACCATAATTGGGATGACTACAGGTTTCTGTGAGTTAAACTGAAAACTTTTTAAAGATGTTGTGAATGCCAGTTCAAATAAAATTTAAGACCAATTTCATCCCCAAATAAGCCTGAAGAGTAACAGCAAACAAACAGTAAAGTATACATCTGTGCAGCCGGGGAAATTTCTCACTAGAAAAGTATGTTTTTAAGACCTTATTAAGATTCAGCACAACATTTAAAACTTGATGGACAGTTTTACCTGAGTCCATCTTATCGCCTACTTTGTCTGCACAGTAGTGAGTTCTGAATATGATTTTCATTAGACCGCAGCTGAAATCACGAACATTTTTTCAACTACACAATGCATATTGTCAAATTTTTGTATTGCCAAATTTGATGTCACAATTTTCGTTACATCCCTAACTGGCCTATACCTAGTCTATCCATTATGTATCATCCATTATGTATAATCAACATTATTCATTAGGTACAGAAAACCAGTTTTCAGTCAACAACATTTTTGAGCAAACAAAGAAATCTTGTATTTAAGGGGAAATACAAGATTTGTATTTATGGGAAAGATCTGACCTTAACATTATTGTATTAACAGGGTACAATCCATGGGAATTTTCCCTGTTTTTCCCCATTAGTTGATCAGATCTGTGCAGATAAGAGTTACAAATCAGATCTTCTGTTCTTGTGCAAATTCAGTCTTTGTAGTGCGTCACTCTGGGGGTTTACGCTAAGCTAATGAAAGAGCCGTATCCTTTTCACTCCACAAGTTCAAAACCTGGCTGAATCTGTGGCATCCCCATCTCCCAGCATTCTTGGTTGTCCACTGATAGCATCTGAAAAACTAAACTGGTTGATTGATGAGTGTGGTTTGCACACTCAACTGAAATGGGACTCAAGTAGACATCCTAAACAATTTGGATATAAATGATGACTTGGTTGCTACCCACTTCTCTCTCTCTCCATTTCGCCCACCTGTCTTTTTTTATCCCCATTTGTCTCACCCTGACCTTCACTTAAAGCTCTCCCTTTCTAACCTCCTCTTATCTCTACACACCTCTCTCTCTCCAGCTATGAGAGCGCCTCCCTCCGAACTACCCACACATGAAAAGATTACAAGCGTCGTCAATACCCAAGTCTCCTATAAAAATACAACATTAGTCACTTGCTTGCTCATTAACCTTTCAGGTGGTATTTTTAGTCTTTCTTTTGAGAAAAGTATTCAAGGAGGAGGGGGAGACCTGTAGCTGCTGTGGGACTTTCTTGGACAGATTATTACGCCCACAGCGAGTGAGTGAGTGAGAGGACGTATGGAGTACAAGATGGAGACAGCCTAACAACCGAACCATCAGAACTCAAGAGTGAGTCACATGAAGATGAAGAACCTGAGATGATATGAACCAAAAATCTCAAAATACAGTTTCACAAGGCATTCCAAGGTTCAACAATAAGGATTGTCAAATGGCCCAGGGCTAGTGAGACATTGACTTGGGGCAACCAATTTGTCAAGAAGTGGCCCAATTGAGCCAGTGCCCCAAAAAGTTTCTGGTCCTACCATTTCTCATCCAGTGATAAGCCTTTTTTATTTTTAATCTTTGCCTGTCTGCTCTACCACTGGACCAGTTTCCTCTTTGTTTGCGCTTTTTCTGCGCAGAATCTGATCAGACTGGACACCAACTCATGGCGCTGGGTACTTTGAATTACAAAGCAAAAAAGTAAAAAGATCTTTCTTTCGTCGTGGAAGAATCAGTTTCAGTGGACTTTACAGTACTTTGAAGTACTTTAAAGTGAGGCTCCACTTGCAGTTTTCCTCAATAGAAAAATAACCAGAAGAAATCCACCCCCAAATGTGCAATCTGCATTTTGATGCAAAGTGATATCAAAATTCTGATTTAATTTTGATATGCTCCGTCAATGTCTCAATACTTTGATATTGTATTAGTTAACCATGTTATCCACGATACTCCAGAGATAGCAATAGCTAATCCTGATGACACCAGGGAAAAATTAAAAATACAAAAATATTCAGATTCATTCAAACGCAAGACAATACAGTTGAGGCTTTAAAGAACATCACAATTAAACACAGATTCTAATGCTCTAGATGGGTCATATTTGAAGCAGTTATACACAATCTAAGAACAGAGAGCTCTCCCAAAAAATGTCTAATTTCAAAGTCCCATAACACACCACTTCTCTGAAGTATTGTGAGACAAATAAGAGCACACATGCATACACACTGGGGCACCCACCTCCTCCAGAGGCACTGGGGTTCGACGGTGGTCTCGGAGCGTCCCACTGAGGCCAGGAAGGCAAAGGGCCAGGCCAGCAGCATCATGAATGCGGCGAGGAACAGACGAATGGGGAATAGTGTGACTGTCATTAACGCTATCTGTAAGAGATGATGGAAAAGAGAGATGGAAAATGTTAAAAAGGGACAAATCCAGCAAACTCTGAGTACATGTTTTACCTATGATCTCGGGACAGCAGTCTAAATTTGTGAAGATGAAAAAGTCTCATAACGAGGGTCACAGAGAAATCATGAGCACAAAGAACAGACAACTGGGGAACAGAAGGAGCATCATCGGCGCTATCTAGTGAGTGAAAGGATAGAATTTTGATAAGCACTGTGATGAGCGGTTGGACGGAGCGAACTGCCGGCGATGCGATCAGGGGAGGAGAGAAGAAAAGTTAAAAGGATGACTGGGTGAAGAAGTCAAAGCTGAGAAACGAAACCTGAATAAGACAATAAAGCGAAGGCATGGGAACTAGGGATGCACCGATCCGATACTGATATCGGATATTGGTCCGATACTGACCCAAATAGCTGGATCGGGTATCGGTGACAATGGGGCCGATCTATTCAATTCAATTCTATGTTTATGTCTACGTGCGCATACTACGTCATACGTCAGCAGCGCGCCGGTAGACCCGGCCATTTGCCTTCGGTCCGTCCGGTGGCTCCTCCGGTCCAGCAGCTCCGGAGGATCCCGGAGGATCCCGCCTGCCGCGCGCAGCGTCTCCCGCACTGAATTCTCGCTCGTGGGGCGCGAGCCTCCCGCAGCTAGCATCCAGGCTAACAAGCTAACCTGGCGCCCAACCCTCATAACAGAGCCGGGGTCGGGGTGAGCTGACCGGGGGTCGGGGTGAGCTGACCGGGGGTCGGTGCTGATGCTCGGTAGTTAAAAACACACCTGCATGAATACTTTGTCTCGGTTATATGTTTAAACTCTCCCGGGTCACCGCGCGGCCGAGCAGGCTGCCATTTAACCTGCGAGGTAAAGTAGTTTTCCACCAATTATACAATCGGCGCGTCCAGCCAGACTCCATTCATAAATCCAAGGTTTACGGGGACTCGGCTGTAGGTCAACGTTGTTTCCTGCCACAACACGATTTAAAGTGTTTTCCGTGTTCGTCAGGTACTGCTGCTCCATTCGGCCGACACATAGTCAGACTAACATACCTTGATTTTTTTTCTGAGGGCTGTTTCATAAAGCAAGATTACCAGTTAAGCCAGTTATTTCAGTAATTTAGGCTTATTCTGCATATTTTGAATGTTTTGTTTTTACCAAGTTACTTGTTTATACTACTTGTGTGAATTGTGATTTAATTTATCAAGTTTGTTTGCACTAGTTTGTGACTTAATTGTGATTTAATGTTTACATTTTGTTCTCATTTGATGCAGTTGTATTGTTTTATACTGGAACTTTAATTCCTGACCAATTTGTTGCTGCATTTAAAAGGTTTACACTTGAATTGTAATTCCTGTTAATTTTGAAGATGTTTTACCAAGTTGCTGGAGCACGATTATTTATTATTTTAATAATAAATAACAATTGAGTACATTTATATCTATGTATTTATTTGTTACATTTTGTTTTACAAAGTTAGGAAAGCAATGTTAAAGTCAAGCCTGATGTTGCCTTACACATAAAAGAATGATCCCAGTCTCTTCCACACAGTGAGGCATAGCCTACAGTTTATTAATTAAACACTGGTATCGGATCGGTACTCGGTATCGGCCGATACCCAAAGCCCAGTTATCGGTATCGGTATCTGGACTGAAAAAGTCGGCTCGGTGCATCCCTAATGGGAACAACTTAGCTTCATCAACACTACCTGCAGGAGTGGAGGATAAAATAAATGGATACCTGAACGAGTAGAGACAGATCAGAGACAGTAAACTACTTGAACATAGAGTGGAACAGTAAGTAAAAGAAAACTACATGGATGAGAAGAAAACGTGAGGAATGAACATGCCAAGAGTTAATAAGTGAGTGAATAAATGATGGCAATGGACAGCAGCATCAACTGTCATCCCACCATATGGGGAGCAGGAGATTAATTCATATATCCCTTCATGATAACTGGCACAAATTTCCCATGTGGGGCAATAAAATTGAATGAATGAATGAATCGATCAATGCTTCAATAATCCACAAGAAGCAAATTGCGCAGGGCGGCAGCAAATAGCCTACTTCTCATTCACCATAATGAAATTACACACACACATACATATATCTAATAGAATGAAGAATATATATATATATATATATATATATATATATACTGTACATTTATACATCTTTACTGTGTGTGCGTATGTATGTGTGTGTATTTAAGATACTATATATAAGGCCTCAGACATAATCTGGCACCATACAGTTTAGGTCAAATGGTGACTGTTTATCTTTACAGCTTTTTATGACTCCCTGATATCAGCGCTTATCTTAAGTCAATATTTGTCTTGTTAGCAATCACTACTGGGGAGCATGTGCTCTCTATCTTTGAATTCCCTCTATTTATCTAGAGAGCTCTTGTCTGACACTTTACTATGTTTAAATCTTGCATAGTAGCCTCAAAACAAAAGGAGCCTCATTTTGGAGACTGCCCTGCATGAGAAAAACAACAAAAGTGAAACAGGATGACGCCTAGTAGTCTAAGATGGAGCAAAATTAAACAGTCTGGATTGTTCTGTTTGTCTTTTTTTCATAGTGTAAATAACTTTAGACACTCGCCCTACCACTGTCATCACAGTGATACTTTTATTTTTTTTATTAAACAATTTTCCAACTGTTTACTTTCCCTGCATCCTCTTGAGATGGAAATTCGTTATATTAAATGTCTAGTATATATTTCTCCAAGCCATTGCATTTTATTTTGCTTTGTTACTTGGACATTAAAAAGGTAAATTAAACTAATATAAATATATGAAAAGAAATATAGGATATAAGGTTTTACACAAGACAGGACAAACAACCCAGAATGTACTGTATTTTTTCCTATGATAAAAGGGGGCTGGCTGGAAAAGTTGGAGAACCACTGTATTATGCATTTGTTAAAATATTCATCCAGGCCCAATGCATGAGAATGCATGAATGTCACTTGGAATTAAAACAGAGGAATTGTTACAAAGGCATAGAGGTTAGCTTAGGAGTTGAGTGAATTCAGGCAATGGACCGAAAGGCGTCCCATAATTCATGTGAGGGCAGAAAGCTTGTTCAATTTAGTCTTAAAAGCAAATGAAAAACAAAAACATACAGTATGTGTGGACTGATGCGACTTAAGAACTGTATTGTGGCTGTCACCTCACGGCCTACATTGGCAGCATTACTGTAAATTATGTAAAAAATGGACCGGGGCTTCTTTGTATCGAAACCGCTGGCTGAAAATGAGAAATCAGTGGTGAAAGTGTTACCAGTGGTAGCTGACTATTACCACCAAAATGTGAATTCAAACTAACCTGCAGAACTCTGAATTAGGGATGTTAATAATTAACCATTTAACCGTTAAACAACAATAAGAATTTTGACCGATTAATACTATCAGTTAAACAGTTAAAAAAAATATTACAAAAAAATGTTTTAAAAAGTAATTAAAAAAAAGTTTGTTGCATGGTAAAAGAAAAATAGGCTATACAATCTATTTCTTAAATAGGAACTCATGGGGGCGACACGTGCAACCACACGTGCCTTTTATTGGAAACACACGTTTCGCTGAGCCTGAGCAAAATGAAGTGAGCAAAAAGAAGTACTGTGTGGGACCATTTCGCCCGAAAGGACAACGACGAGGTTAGGTCTCCGCCGCGGGTCTCACAGTCAACAGACTGTGCACCTGAGTAACCCCACAGCATGTCGACATGTTGCTATTTCTGAATAAAAACCAGTAGACAAGCTGTCCGCTATGCTGAGGACTGAGGTAGGCCTGGCCTGTTTATTTTATTTTAGGCTTATTTGAGGTCTGAAAAATGCGACTACAAGTTTCCGTTTTGTTAACCTGTTGGCGATCATTAATTTGCCTATTACAAAGTCTACTATTTGCTATTTATTTTAATAAGTTAGGCTATAAAATATTTTCCTACACGGGCGATCTAGGCTATTATCGCCGGCTATTATGCCTACTAATTAGGTTCTATACAGCGGTCTCGGCGCTGGAGGATTCAATGTGTGTTTTCGTTTTGTTAATCTGTTTTTGTTCATTAGAAAGTCTGGCTACCATTTGCTATTTACTTAAACATTTAAGTTATATATTTTTTGTGTAGGCTGTCTATTGTATTCAGTTCACAGCACTGCAGGGTAGATGTGTGAATCCTCATGTTCTGTTGTTGTTTATGCTGCTATTGCAAATGTAAAAATAAACCCTTTCTTATGAAAAAAAAAAACATTTGTTGTATTGGTAATTTTTTTTAATGGGTCACAGACATTCGTCCATTCTAAATAGTACATTTTAATCTTGTCGGTTAACGGTTAATGATCGGTTAACGAGGATCGGCTATTGGTCAGAAAAAAAATTCTAAATTAGCATCCCTACTCTGAATGCATTTTCAAACCAAGGGACTTTAGTCAGGAATCAGGATGCTTTACAAAACTGGTGGCCCACCATGTAACCAAAATCTGCTCGGTCTCATCTTACTTACTTGCATTTCGGGCCACATGTATACATTTTGCCCAATTTGTTGTATCGTTAACATTAAAATCTTAACTACAAAACCGTCCTGTTAAAACAGTGCTGTGAGCCGTTTCCCCTTCTGAGACTGTTCAAGCAACTGGTTTGCAGAGTCATGCACACCTCAAGTAGACTGCCTGGATCCTTCAAACCCATTTCAAATACGTCTAGGCCTGCAGACAACTCTTCCCACAAGTCTGGTCATAAAACATTGTGGGCTATCACACAGAACAGTGAGTTATGGAGTATCACTTCAGGTCAGTTCAGGTCAGTTCTCTTTATTGTCCCTTCTAGGGAAATTCCTCTTGCAGCAGAAACTAAAAACAACAGCACAATATATACACACCATTAGCCAATGACATGACTGCACATTAAAAACACACAAATTTAGTATTTCAAATATTTAGAGTTACTGAGTAGGCATGGCAACCCACCATAAAACAGATGAATGTGAACAGAATCAAAACAGAACAAAATAAAGTAAAAAAAGAATAGACAAGTCTATGCTGGAAACTTTTTGGGCCTCACCACAGCATAGTAACACACACCCACAGGTCTACCTTGTGTTGGGATGAATGACAGGCAGTATTGTAAATTGCTCATGGACTCTATTACTATAACAGGGGTCATAAAATTTTAATTTTTTTTAACCTGGGGCCTGAAGTTCAGGAAATCGCGTTTACAGAAATCCTGTCCTGTGAACATGATGGGACCAGCGAGAAACACGCCTGTGACTCATTTTGGGCGCCAATCCATAGTATAAGAAACGTTGATCTATATAGTATGCAGGGAATGAACTCCGCATTGACTCATTGCTGCTTTGGGAGGATCAACCCAGATTAATAGGCCCATTGCTGGGTTTCCCCTGTAAACTGCATAGGAATGAAAATGAGGTTTTCCAAATGCTGAACCAGGAATGAAATTAGCCTCAACATTAGCAGCTTGGCTAGTGATATCTTACCAACTTTTAGGGTCTTACTGCTCAGCTCATTGAATTGATTAAGGCTGGAATGTCCCTTAATCCACTAAATCAGTAATAAAAACACTGCAATATGTTCCCATATTAGCGCTATGCCAATTGTTTAGACCAATTAATTAGCTTATCAAGGTGCAAAACTACAAGAGCATCTTCATGTGGATTCAAAGGTTAGGCTCCTGCATTATTGTGTAGGCTACTAATCAGTATCTGAGCCAGATATTTTGGACAGTGGCCTAATGGGGCTATTGGGCAGGCATCTCCCTATTATCTCATATGCCTCCCTTTCAGTTTCTGGGGTACTGAGGTCAGGTGCGCCCTGGACCACAGTAAAATGTCCATCCAAAGTTCCACTCCATTCTACAGTCTACTGCACAGACTGTGGGAGAGAACACCCATTCGGTTCAGCACCAACAGGATAGCTTCTATTCAGCTACAGCCTATTAGCTTCTGAGCCTCTAGCCTACATTTACGGGTGACAGCTTTGTGATCTAAAATGTAGTGTACCCTCATGGCTTAGGTTAACAAATCTTACCCCGTTTCTATCAAACTCTAGAAACTCTCCTAGCAGGGACTCTGGAGGGCTTTAGAAACATAACATAGCCAGAAGCTATAGATACCAATTCATCCAATGTACTTTGGGGAGACTCTTATCTTTCTGTGGCCTACCTTTGTGTCCCAATCCAGTGCTTGCAAATAATTGCTCTATGCTATGGTCCACTGCAGAAATTGTTGCGCTGGTGAAACAATGCCAAGTTGTCTCTGTGCCAATTCAGCTATAGCCTATTAACCTACAAATTTAGCCTGTAACCTACACATATAACCGGCAGGGGCATAGTAGCACAGTACCCTAAGGGGCACACACATTTTTTTTCTCCTTGAAACCCAAAATTGATTTTGTGGGCAAATCAGTGTAGAGAAATTTTCCACTTTTTAGACTGTTAACCTACTAGTCCTCAGTGTTCCTGTAGTCTTCCTCATGTTGCTGTAGGTGTGAAAGCTAGGTCAACATAGCATGCAGACAACTGTTGATTCCTTGCCTGGGTCCAGACCTTTGAATCCGCCCACTCCACCGAGTTGACTGATTCTGTTCTGGCATCCTGACATGAAACAGCGGTTTCTCGACTGAAAAATGATCGGTCCAATGAGCGCCGGGGGGGACTAACGATTAGCCAATCAGCACCACGGGCGGGACTAACGCCGTTGTCAAGCGTTGTCAAGCTGTGCGCCGGAACCAGAGGAGTAATAACAACAATGGCGACCGCTATAGACAAGACAGACGCTGCTATCGAGGCTGTTCTAAATCGATTAAAAGTACCAATTACTTTGAAATCCGAAATACTTTGTTTTTACTTCGCTCCATGTTGTCAAAGATGCTCTATACTTTCTGAACCGTCGCTGGTGTTGTCATGGCTACGCATCAGTGTCGACTTAAAATGACGTTACATTCAGGAGGATACGTTGGTCTCTAGTGATTGGTTAGGGAAAATCGAATCCCCCTCCCCCACGGAAATCGGTTAGAGTGGAGGCAATGTCAGACTGAAGATGGAAATGGAGTGTAACGAGTTGACAATTCTGTCTGATATCAGGCAAGTTGATTCCAGCTACAACAGAATAATTAAGGAACTCATTTCAATTATCCCATGACCTTTGGTTCACAACCCCAATGAGTAAGAAAAATGGTCTAGAGAGCTTCTCCTTTCTGGTTTCTTTGCTTTGTTAACATTTTGAGTAAAAGCACAGTATATGTACATGACACTACAGCCCTGCTGACAAATCATCTCCACTGCTAACAACATGACAAACAGAAATGCTATTTTAGGGGAAAATGAGTAAGTCAAGTAATGTGTAAGCCTTGGCCTGCAGTTTTTGACCTTGTAGTCAAGATCAAACTGGGGTCAACCTTTTTATTCTTGCGGACATGTAATCAAAAACTGAGCCAAGCTTCACAGCAGCATGCTTTGTAGCTAGTCTGAATAAATAAGCTAAGCTTTTCACTCCAAGTAGCTGTTGAAGATAATGAGTGACTTAACTAATTAATACACCCCTTGACACCACGTTTTTAGTCTTGTAGTGGAAACTAGGCAAGCGAGTGATTCCCCTGGCTGTGATCCGCCTGACATTCTACCTGTTTCTCAGCCTCATTCTCAGCCTCAGTCAAAAGAGCTGCGAGGATGCAGAGGGGTGTGAACCTCCCCAGGTCACTATTATCCCCGGTAACAAGATACTCTGTTACACCTGCTATGCCAGACCAGAGCCATTCATAAAACCACAGCTCTCCCATTCGACTGAAATCTGCTACTGAAATATACTAGCGTTTCTTTACCTATTGGTGTGGACCTAAAATGGCTCTCCTGTTCTGGATCCTCATGTGGCTAAAGTACAATTGTATGTTTCATTGAACCTGGAGCTAAATTTACTCACTCTATGGAAATGGTTTAAGTAGATTTAACCCACAACTTTGGCTGGATGCACATGCAAATTTCTCAAACTATTCAAGCTTCTCAGATGAAATATGAGGTGAACTACAAAATGCCCACATGCACCTCTAAAATCATCACAGCTTGCAATAACACAGTGACCCGATGCGCACTAGTGGGCGAGAGAGAGTGAATGGGCGAGAGAGAGTGAATGTTTCACATGGCACCTGATAACATCACACTGACACCACACATGCTGCAATAGTTGCATGAAAGACGGGATATCAATTGAGTCACAAGTGCAACACCAATCAGATTGTGTAGCCTATTTAGTCAGCCTCGTTAACGCCTGTCTTGTCATTTCCTTGCAGGCTGTTACCCAAAAGCCTCATAGTTTTCGAGCAATGAAGCTCAAATGAAAAACAGGTGGTTGCAGGCTCGCTGTAGCCGGCAAGTTAACACACTTACAGACAAGCCCGAAAGCTCTAAATCTGATTATCAAATGCAATGACGGACGGCTAGCACGGCATGGATAGCTGCTTTCGTGATTTAAATTGTATAATGCAATTAAGTGGCTGGTCCGTTTGGAGCGCCTTTGGCCATAACGTGTGAACTTTAACAGCTGGGGAAGATATGTGTAAGTTGTAAATGAAAAAATGTTGAACATGACCGTCAGTCTTCCATCCCTTCATCCTCCCTCCACATCCACACGTGTTGGTTGAGTAGGATGCAACAAGGCTGTGATCACAACTAACGTTACATAACAAAGCAGGGAATAATGGGAGGAAAGCTGGAAAACAGGAGTGTGCTGGAAATGAATGGGAATTATACACCCGCAGAAACCTGAAGTCAGCTGAGAAACCACATCCTTGTGTTTGGTAGCTAGGCTAGTAAGCAACAAGCTAGGCCCAACAATCGCAGCCATGCCCATCTAACTGAATTTCATCTCACTAGATGGTTAGCGGATTCCAGAGAGGCGGGCTGATTTCCATGTTTCATCTGTTCATATGGGAGCACAACCAGTTAACCAAATAGACGCTGATACTGCAGCTGGGTAAACAATAATTGAACAGACTTTCAAGACTTGCCAGCAGCATCAGAGCACGGCTGCAAGACAGAAGAGAGCAACATGTATGTGTGTGGCTAGCTAGCTAACATTAGCTCAGCTGGCTGACATGCAAGCAAGAAAAATGGCCAAGTTAAATTATGGTGACAGGCTCTCAACTGAGCATTAAGCACCAAAATTGCCCATGTTCCACGAACAATAAAACCGGCATGCCATTTGTAAAATAATAAAACATTTGACTGGCTCAAGGCATAACGTTACCTTTGCCTTTTCCAGAGGGGTGAATTTCAAGACGTGCACAAAAGGGTTTCTGAACGGGGGAGCCTGGTCCATCTTCTTCCCATCTCCTTCCACCACGCAATGTCTGCTAGTCGGCAACCTCATCCTCACAAGAACTAGTCGAGGACGCAAAACAACGCTGGTACTGAAAACAGCAAACAGAGAAATCCTGCCTGCAAGGAAAGAAAAGGAAGGGAAAGGAAAGGAAGAATGTTCACACGCAACGCAGTTTTCCTTATCTGTCTTGCACGCTGGCTAATTCCGGTGGCAGTGCAGGTTATTAACGCTATCTTCCTTTCCGGGAGACCGTGGAGGGATAGCTGAAGGATTAGCTGGGGATATTTGAAGTCACCGATAGCTTTCTGCCTACAGTGCGCAGTACAGCTGCCACACTAGCACGCTAGCTCGGGATGCTAACGGAGCCACGGTTCCCCCTCCTCTGGTTAGGCGCATGCGCCGAGTCCATCCTTCGTGCCCTAGCACGAGTGGTGTCGCTGCCTTCAAGTGCTGTCGGACATACAGTGATTCCGAGAAGACGGCACATCTGACAGCGGGACCCCCCTTGGGGGAAAAGCAAAGAGCTCTCACTCTGCTCCAATTTCCAGGTACCACAGACGGACGTCAACGGGAGATTTGAAAATAAAAGAAAAAATTGCACACTAGATGGGTTGGCAATAGCACTGATGGAAAAGTTGTGAGAGCTGTCTTTCTCAAGGTTTATTTGGGCCACATTACACACAAACCAAAAGTATTGTTACAGGGCATCAATTTGTGAAACTTTAATGTATTGCAAAATGCCATTTGCTACCAAAACTTCGAAACCCTGCTATATCAACTTCATTTCAGGGGTCAAGTGGGACAAAAACTTTTTTCAGGTACTTACCAGATTTAGCACTACTGTAACGACATTTAACGCCATCTCATGCATTGTTATGCTTATGCTGTCTGTGTGACTGAGGCTTGCATTGGCAGAGCAAATAATGTGAGTGGTAACGCCCACTTCTGAAGGTGGGCCAGTTTTCTGCTACTGACTGTTATATGTTAAACTATAGAGCTGGCTAGTCACGTGGTACAGTGAATTTCCCCATGCTAGCCACCTGTCCAACTTCATTCTCTTGTTGATTACAGCCTATCTATGGGCTCATTATCTTCTATGGGATGAAGCATTAAGGCTCCATTATGTGATAGCTATCATCAATGATTGCGAATGTTTCAGCCTCTGTGCTGGAAAATACGTTTTTTTTCCAGCTCGGTCCTCTGTCACTCTCTCCACAAACTACTCTACACTGTGGCGTAAAGCACTATGGAAATTGTAGGCTAGTCCTTTACCGAGCTAAGGCCATTATGTAGGCCTACGCAGTCTTGTACCCATGATTTTTTTCTAGTTTTTCTCAAATTTCAAAATGCAAATCCAATTTACCTATCCATTACTCTTACACCGTAAATTCCCTAATTGATTGAATGGGTGGAACCATATGGAACCCAGCTATTTTGAAATCTGGGTAGCCTACTACAAATTAACGGTCAAAACTCTTCCGGAACCTTGATTATGTTATGACTATAGACAGTCTTTGGCAGACAAGAAAGACCCAGCATTGTTAATACAACAGCATGAATTTGCCATAGCCAAATTTCCCAGATGTGACATTAAGGGGGCAGGTGTCCAAAATCAATGGTGAAAGTGATATATTTTATCATGATATGTTACTGCTTGGTATTCTATGTAACTACTAACTAATTAGGAATTTGTATGTTTCTATTTTCACTCTTTGTTTAAATTTCTCTTGTCACACACTTTTGTACATACTTATAAATTGTGTTCTGTTGATGAGACAACAGCTGCAAATATTATTTACCCTAGAGTTTATCTATTGCAACAAAAGATGTAACCATTCTACAACAACTTTTGACAAATTAATTAAAACATCAAACATGCCTAATTCCCATTTTCTCCTATTTATTGTGCCCGGTCAGCACCAAGTAGCTCAGTGACCCTAGATTTCTAAAATAAATCAACAGACACCAACAAGTACTTTTGTTACTACAAGGTCCTTGTTTTCAAATGAAAGCAATTGAAGTTGCATCTGCGACTTCTGAAATTGAAAGCAGGAACTTACTAAAACCACCTGAAGGCAGCACACGTTGCTGCTGCTGCTGCTGCTGCTGCTGCTGTTGCTACTCCACACACACCCAACCTGAAAGATGTCTTTGTGTGTGTATGTATGTGTGTGTTTGTGTGTGTCTGAGAGAAAGAGAGAGAGAGAGAGAGAGAGAGAGAGAGAGAATCTAAGTTCCCACGGTTTTATTTTATTAAAAAAGCATTGGATCAGACCAAACAGAATTAAAAAATGAATGGCGATATCAGTTTGTAGAGAAACCTTCAGCTCACCGTCTCTTTGTGTTGAAGGTTAAAATGGTACAGCACTAGGCTATGTTTCATTACTTAGCTCCATCTAGGCCTATGGATTGGAACCATCAATATTTCCATCAATATTCTGATGGACCAATGATGCGCGTGTTCAACGGATGCAAATTGTGTGTGTGTGTGTGTGTGTGTGTGTGTGTGTGTATGTGCGTGTGTGTGGTGAGTGTGGTTGAGAGAGAGAGTCAGAGGTTCATATGTATGCATTCGTGAATGTGACTGAAGAATCTCATTAAAGTGCATTACTGTACCTCAGAGACCGGAAATCCCAGAGCAACCAAATTTGGTGGATAAGTTTCAAATCTCCCCCACTACTCAACCAAGAAAAAGTACGCCGATCAGCCAGATGGTGGTGCTATAACAAGCAACTTTACGTTTTGTGCTCAGATTCCCAGTCAAATCCATTGCCCACAGGCTACTGTTTTTCATTTCCGCCAGGATAGTTTTTCCACTATTTTGAATTTTATGCAAAACCTATTTTTTGCTCTTTTTCTCCCACAAGGTTGATCAAATCTCCATGAAATTTTGCATACAGCATATTTGAACTTCCTAGATTATAGTTATTACACAGAGTTTGAAAATCCAAATTGTTTGCCTGTGGGGCACAAATGAATTTCACAGCGAAGACATGCAAACAGGACGGGAGGCATAGGCATCATTTTTATTATGCTTAAAGCTAACACAACCAAACTTGCTCAAGCTAAATGTTTGGGATGGCCCCAAAGTGTGGCACACATTCCTTTGCTCCATAGTGCCACCATCAAGCCGATCTTTTAATAACACATTTTTTTTTAGTGTTTTTTTTATTACTCTTTTATTACTTTGGTTGTGAAAGCTGGCGCAATCACAACCAAACTTCACATACATATTTGAGATATCAGATCACATGTGTCTATATCTATAATGTTGCTGTGAGGACAAATTGGCAATTTAGAAAATTGCGATATCTCAGACATCAGTTTGTGTTTTGTCTATTGGCCCTGACCATGCTGATGGCAGCTTGTGGCTGTATTATATGTTTTCATTTAGTTGTTGGTGGGAGGCTGCACATTATAGTAATTAGTATTGTGATAAACCTAAGTTGCTATTTATTACACACTGCACTTCAATGAATGTCATTACAGAAGAATTATTTTTGGCCTTTGGCCCCTAAACATTTGGCCACCTCTACTGTAGATACGGATTGGAGACTCCAAATTGCTCACAGATATGAATGAGAGTGTGAGTGAGTCTGTGTTAGACCTGTCCAGGGTGTTTCCTGCCTTCCGCCCAATGCGTGCTAGGATAGGCTCCAGCTGCCCCATGACCCGGAATAGGAATAAGTGGGTAAAGACAATGAATGATATCTCTGCATGCAAATGCGTTTTTCTGGAGAGTGACTGCAGCGATAAATAACTGTATACTTAAATAAATTGTTGATGAATCAATATGTTCCATAGGGCAAAACAGTATGCAAATCTTAGTACAGGCCTATCTCTCTCTCTTTCCCACTCCTGTTCCTCTATCCCCCAATGCAAATAACCCTATTCATTATTATCATTACAGGTTGTAGATAGATAGATAGATAGATAGATAGATAGATAGATAGATAGAGGCTGCTAATGAGGAGGCTGTACTGCCTACTCTCCTTCAAAAAAAGGAAAGGTTGTTACTATTAGTGGGGTGGAATTGGTGCCCAGCTCTCCACTTAGCAGAAGAGTGGGAGTCGCGTGAGTTGGTGTGGTTTATTATTGGACGGCGATATGAAAATACTCAGTTGAGTGGACTGTAAGGTCCTCAGTGGGGTTTGTGTGTGTGTGAGTGAGCATGTGCCTGAGTGGGCGTTATGTTCCAAGTTCAGTCACTGGTTCTGCAGCATGGCCGCTTTAAAGAGATTCAGCACTCTAATATAGAGCTGTGAAATGACTCACAACAGCCAGAGACGACATCATTATAATATTTATAGATGACAGAGAGAATATCTATCGATTTATCTATCTATCTATCTATCTATCTATCTATCTATCTATCTATCTATCAAATACACCAATTTTTTTTAAGGTACAAAAGGTACAAAAAGTACAAATAGATGTCTTTCATACATAGGATGAATGTATGTTTATGGGGCACTGCCCTGCTCGTCACAGTGAGTGGTGAAGGTACAACCCAGCCACTGTGAATGACAATGTTTTTTAAACACTTGTTGGTGGCCCAAAATTGGGTCTTTGGAGGATTAAAATGAGCCTCTAAATTGCTCAGGAGTAATTTGTGACTCAAAAGCTGACTGCTTTTGACTGAACAATTTTGATTTTTTTAGGGCGCTATTGGATGGATCATGTCATGGCTCTTCTCAAATCTCTGCAAAATAAGATGAGTTAGTATGTATGAGTAAGTATGAGTTGAAGACTTTAAGCTGATGGCCAGGTAAACTTTGATAGATAACCTCATACAATGGCCTGTTTTGAAAATATGGAAACCCCTCAGCAAAATTGTTTTAAAGCTATGGGAGATCAGTTAAGTAGTTTACAATGTGATCCTATTTTAAATTTTTCTTTTTATTCAGATTATTTAATGTGTTGATAGATGATAGGCCTACTAGTTTTTAGCTTATTACTTGTCATTCATCATTGGCCGTTTTTGCCATTTAGAGTTGTTGCTTGGTTTCATTTACTAGTTCTTTATAACTGGGTACATGCTTCCCTCTAGTGGTATAATCAGACAGTACAGCCAGAAATACCTGACAGAATAATAAATAAGAATTGAAATTGATGATCTGGCACAAACTCAAAGGCCTTCAATGGATTTTAATTAGAATACAGAACAGATTATGATACAGAACAGCAAGAAATGACACATGAATCACCAACAATTTATATATTTTTTTCTTACAAGTTACAAAATACATAACACAGATTTAAAGTCACAATGAATTGAAAAATGACTTTTTTTTACCTTGTTTGCTAATTTGCCATGCATAATATACACCTATATAACAATAAATGCCAATAAAATTACAAAATAATATTTTCTTATATTTATATCAGAATCCCATTACTTTTACTTCCTTGAAAACAGTGCATCGTTACCTCATCGTGTACCAGGAAGTGTAAATAAAAATTCCAACCAATAAAACGATCTCAGATTTTTTAACAATCCCACCCCTCCGCCCCTCCCATCAAATAAAACTACCTTTCTCTCCTTAACTGATATTCCATTGTTTTACAGTTTTGAATGATCCCTCTCCATGTTATGTCCCTGTTTCAACAGGAAATACCTCAATATAAGGAAGCAAGATGCTCTCAAAATGCCGTTTTATTGTGACTTTAACATCAGTAGAAGACAGAAAATAGGAAAAGCAGTTTCAGAAAAAAGAAACCCATTAAAAAACAAGAAATTAAATGTAAAAGACATAACCTAATTTGACAAATCCAGAGCAGCTCCATCACAACATTAGATAAAAGCAAGTCAGTTTAAATGGTTTAAAGGCACAAACTTGCCCAACCCAACCGTCTCAGTCAGGTCATTCCAAGGCCTCATCACCCTGATGGAGAACACTCAATCCTTAGTTTTCAGTCTGCACAAAGGAATCATCAAAAGTGCCCTATACCACAAAACCACATGTTGTGATACACCAGGCAACTTTTTAGATAATGCTGTAGAGCAACATTGCTCAAGAAACTGTCAATTTAATTTCTGGTGACAGGAAGATTATCCTGACGTATTTCCCAAAAAGACACCAGGTGAATGACAGCCTTAACAGATTCAGTTAGGGCAACAAAGAGGAGAACACGCATAGGGAAAAAGGAAAAAGCCGACATTACAATGCAGAACCATTTCTCATTTAACTGGAGCAAACTGTTACTGTCAACTAACCTCCTACAGTATCTCAGAGAGTTCATTTAAAAATCAGACTGATTTTTGAAATGGTTTTGAATGGGTTTGATTCATGGTCTGATAACTTGATCTCCAAACAAGTATCTCATAAACATAAAATTATATTGGGCAGTCCATAGTCGCAGTATGTAATGTAGTGTGCAGTGTAGTTCAGTATAGAAAATGGAAATCATAACCTCTATACTTTGTGGAGATACAAGGTTTTTGCAAGACACAGATGACGTGAATAGAATGTGGAGAAAACAAAACGGATCATTCATCTACGCCACAGTGATTTACTCTATTACTTATCAGCTGCATTGTGCGTGCGCAGCAGTTTCCACAGCAGTGTTTGCTTCATAAATCTATTGATTGGACCACATGTTCATATCGGAGCATGTCGTATGAACACTGGCGCTGTGTGTGTGTGTGTGTGTGTGTGTGTGTGTGTGTGGAAGCTGTACTTTGTTTCTCACACTTGAATTCTCTCTTTCCGCGCAGCAATCATGTTTTCGCTTACCGCCTTTGTAATTGCAAGTATGTCAAGATCAGTCAGTAGCACTCACACACACACACACATACAGACATACCCGTCCCACACACCCCAACACACGCATGCAAAATTTGCACAGGCACACACACACATTCATAAACACACACACACACCATTCAGCTTCATATTTTAATTTGGGTGTGGAGCGTGTAGTCAAAGTGCCCCGTGGGCTGACCGTATCGGGTCGTGACATTTGCATTCGACAGGAATCACATCAGACAGGGTTAATACTGGGGAGGAAGGAGGGATGAAAAAAAAAAAGAAAAAAAACAGGGGGAAAGGTTTCCCTATCCCTCCTCCATCCCCTTCTCTCTCTCTCTCTCTCTCTCTCTCTCTCTCTCTCTCTCTCTCTCTCTCTCTCGCTCTCTCTCTCTCCCTCAATCTCATAGCCGAGGTGCTGAAATTAAAAAGGAAGAAATGCAATTTAAAGACATGGGGTAAACAATCACAAAACACTTGTTTCTGGAGGAGACACAATTTCCTGGTGCCTTGTCCAATTTCTTTATGGCCCGGAGGGCTGCCGCATGCGTTTTAACACCTGGTTCTACACCGCTGATTAAAATTGTAATGCCGGTGTTGAATCAATCCATATGACATTTTGGAAAAACACAAGTATCAGGACATTTTATATATACAGTGATTTTTTTCTTCTTTTTTTTTTTATCGTTTTCATTTGGAAACGGCAAAGGTGCAAGGGGGTGACTAGCGCTGTGTGTCACTGCTATGCCTCCCAACTGTTTGAGGGAAAAAGAGGAAGTTTCAATATCCTAAACAAGTATAAATATGTCACATATCGCTGTCGTACATAGTATTTACTCTTTTGAGCATCAAGAGTCACATGTACAGTAGACTGCAAAACCCAATGCGGCATGATTACCAATGCATTTATTTCATCATTAGAAGTTCAATCCTTTTTAATTAGCAATATATTTACTTATTTTCCTTCCAAATGGCAGAAGTCAGAGGAGAGTTTGGTGTATTCCAGTTGTGAGGAGGCCTAATGAGGAATGGCTAGCATTACATCTACCAACATCACCTGAAACTGCTCCATATGCCTGCACTATTGGTCATTTTTAACCTTTAGGTAATCAATGTATGATCAATGTATGATTCAGTGCATTTGAAGTCTTGAGACAGAGAAAGAAAGGGAGAGAGAGGCAGATTGTGAGAAACAGAAACTGACATACAGCAAATAGACAGAGAGAGAGAGAGAGAGAGGTTAAAGATAATGAGAGATACAAAAATATGAACGCGATTGATAGCATTAGAGAAAGAGCGAAAGAGAGAGGAGAGAGGGCGAGAACGTCTGGGTCTTTGTGCCGCTATTATACCGCCAAACGCCTCAGGTCAAACATCCGAGGCAGAGTGACAGACGGGACCGTGGTTTGCTTCACACCACAGTAATGTTTTACCAGCCCCTGCGCCCGTGTCAATCAATGGCCGCCATGTTCCAAAACATATTCAACACACAAAGAGAACACTGGCTTGAGGAAATGGATTGTGCGCAAGATTGGCAGGGGACTCTCTGGATGTGTCAATCACCAAAGGCCCTTTGTTTTACCCCCCGTCCCAAGCTTCGAGAACAAAGACCGTTCCCATTTGTTTCATTTTCCTCTGTAGGTGATATAAACACATGCGTTTGCTATTATAGATTTGGCTTTTTACTACAAAGATATAAAAAAGCTTGAAAAAGTGTAATGCTGTCGGTTTGTTCCAGAGAGGGGATTTTGGCTTTGCAACAAAAACATAAGTCAACAGGTGGGAGTGGGACTCACAATACTCAGCTTTGTGCAACGTGCTTCTGTGAAAGCATTAATCTACACATTTCATGATATGCTGATGATATGCCGCGCTTCGGTGGGGTGGAGGGCAGTCCAACCGCTGGCGTTTGAAAACCGCGATTTCACACAATACACATTTGAAATCTGAGAGAGCCGCCTGTCCCTTCCCTGGCATCGTATCTAAGCGGCTTCTCTCTCTCTCTCTCTTTCTCTCCTCTCCTCTCTTGTCCTTTCTTCCCGCCCGGCCTCTCCAGGTGCCGCGCTATCTCCGAGCGAACATAGGAATCCACGAGCCGCGTTAACGTCCCCTTTGAAAGAGGAAGCCACTTTGCCCGCTCTTCTTGGAAAGCACCTTCCGTCGTCCTCTGCGTCCCTCGGGGGGGGAGACGAAGGGGGGTGGTGCGGGGGGTTTGTAACTAAAGCCACATGTTGGGCATGGTACAGCCAGTTGTAAGACAAGAGAGATCTTTGTGGCGAACACAGGCGCTTGGCTGTCCTCTCGCATGCCTGTCTGTCAGCTCCGCCGCGCCGGCCGGACACCTGTACAGCTGTAATTTTAAACGGGCAAAAAAAGGCGCGCTAAATACGGCGGGCGTGTCGAGGGAGATTACATATAAGGGTGCGTATGCGTTTTGTGTGTGTGTGTGTTTTTTTGTAAAGAATTTAATAAGCTTCTGAAGAGTCCTGTTTGACGGGGCAAATCATCACCTATGGAAACCTTCCATCTCCAAACAAGTCAGCCTCTCAGGAATTGAGAACCAGATTGATTTACTCAATGAATGAATGCCACATATTTTTTGGACAGGGATGACAAATGCGGCCGGAACATTACAGACACGACCTTTGACCTTGACACACATCTGAAGCCAAGACCTGATTGAGAACTCTCTGAGCACTCAGTGACTGACGGACGGACTGGGTGGGTGAGACTCCTTGAGAGGCTTTAGGATTTCCAACATGCTTTGATCTTCTCCTCATAGCCTTCACTTTCCACGGTGTTCACAATCTCGCTCCCCCCCCCCACCCTCCATTTCTCCCTCCCTCCCTCCTTCTCTCTTCCTTTCCCACCCAGTCTTCGTCCCGTCTCCATCTTCCTACCCCTCGCCTCCTTACCGACATCCCTCTCTTCTCCATCCCTCCCTAAACCTGTAGAAAGAAAGAAAGATAGAAAGAAAGAAAGTAAGAAAGAAAGAAAGAAAGAAAGAATGAAAGAAAGAAAGAAAGGAAATAGAGTAAAAGCGAGGGAAAATAAAGAAAGAGAGAGCTACCAGTTGTTGTTTGGGGATGAATGGGGAGGTCATGGCTTTGGAATGTGACTGGATGATAGAGAGCAGGAAAAGGGAACAGATAATCTCTAGCATGCTACCATTGCGCGCACGCACACACACACACACACACACACACACACACACACACACACACAGTGGCACACTATCAAGTCTCTCTCTCTCTCTCTCTCTCTCTCTCACATACACAGAAGATACAGATACACACACCCTGTTATGCTATCATCGAGGGTCGAGTGTTGGTTGACAGAAACCACCGATCTGCCTCAGTGCTAAAACCCTGATAAGGCACTAGGACATCAGTGACCTGTATGTGTGTGTGTGTGTGTGTGTGAGAGAGAGAGAGAGAAAGATAGAGAGAGAGAGAGAGAGAGAGAGAGAGAGAGAGAGAGGGAGAAAGAGAGAGAGAGTAAAGGAGAAAAGATAGGTGCACATGGGACAAGGCAAGGCAAGTTTATTTATATAGTACATTTCCTACACAAAGGGAATTCAAAGTGCTTTACACAAGGTATATAAGACATTAGATAAGAAATAGTAAGATAAATAATAATAATTATAAAAAAACAAAAAGTGTGTAAGAAGAGACAAAAAATAAAGAATTAAAATGCATAAAAAGAATAAAGGTCAAGTTGCATAGGCAGTGCAGAACAAAAAAGTTTTGAGTCTAGTTTTAAAAGTGAAAGTGTGGAAGTTTGTTCCAGCTCTGTGTAGCATAATAACTAAACGCTGCCTCACCATGCTTAGTTCTAACTCTGGGAGCAGTTAGCAGACCGGTCCCAGGTGATCTAAGGGGTCTAGAGGTTTCATATGGTAAGAGCAAGTCAGAGATGTATTTTGGTCCTAAAGCATTGAGCGATTTGTAGACGACCAACAGTGTCTTAAAGCCAATTCTTTGACAAACTGGAAGCCAGTGCAGAGAGCTGAGAATTGGTGTAATGTGTTCAGCTTTCTTAGTTTTAGCAGTGTTCTGAATAATCTGTAGCTGTCTGAGAGCTTTTTTGGGTAGACCTGAAAAAAGACCATTACAGTAATCTAACCTAATAGAGATAAAAGCGTGAATGAGCTTTTCTAAGTCTTGTTTTGGCATGAATCCTCTAATTCTTGCTATATTTTTAAGATGTTAAGGGGCTGATTTTGTTATTAATTTGATGTGGTTTTAGATCTGAGTCCATAATTACACTAAGATTTCTGGCCTGATTTTTAGCGTGCAAAGAGACAGATTCAAGGTGAGCATTAACTTTCAGCCTTTCTTTATGGGCGCCAAAGACATTTATCTCAGTTTCGTCTTTATTTAGTTGAAGGAAATTCAGGCACATCCAATCATTGATTTGTTTCATGCACTGAAGCAGCAAATCTATGGGACCATAGTCACTTGGTGAAAGAGCTATGTAAATGTGGGTGTCATCCGCATAATTTAGGTAAGCAACTTTGCTATTTTGCATAATTTTGCTTAGCGGGAGCATGTAAAGGTTGAATAAAAGAGGCCCAAGGATTGAACCTTGGGGAACTCCACACGTCATGCTGATTTGCTCTGATACATAGTTCCCAATGGAGACAAAATAGTCCCTGTCCTGCAGACAGGACTTGAACCAATTATGGACTGAGCCGGAATGTCCAACCCAGTTTTCCAGTCTGTCTAGTAGTACTAGAGCCCACAGCACTAAAAAGCTGCAGGACAAAAAAATTCCAAGGCCTTGCTTGGGAATGTTAAATATAGGATCTTTGTAGATTTTTGTAGCTTTTAAATAAAGTTAGTATTTTACATGTTTTGTCTTACCAATGATTTCTACTGTGTATTGAACAAAATCACAAGGTATACCAGATCTTACACCAGTACGTCCTGACACACCGGTTGAGAACCAGACCTTGAGTCTAGCGTCTCTCTGGTTTGTGAAGTGTAAAACAAGACGGCCAACATCACACAGTGTACCAGGTGTTCCACTTCATAATTCAGTAGGAATAATCCATTATGTATATGATTTGGCTTAAACGATACTCGCTAAAAGGCGCACCCATCACTTCGGCGGCCCACATCCCTTGTTATGTGTGTGAGAGCTGGAGTTACTTTCAGAGGAGGACCATAAAATAGACTCAGCTTTGAAATGTGTCATTCTAATGTCCTGTGACAGTTTGGTTTGTATTTGCGAATGTTCACTGCTGACTCCCATAGCCAGTGACAACAGAGAGGAGGTTGGAAGATGAAAAGGTGACTGTAACCAGACTGATTTTCTCTAGATAGGGGTGCATTTTTAAGTTGTGGAGCAGATAGAATTACTGTAATATAGAGCGCATTTAAATGTTAAAATGCAGTGAGACCTCTTACTTTCTCCCTCCTTCCCTCCCTACCTCCCTACTTTCATTCCTGTCTCTCTCATTCCCTCTCTCATTCAGTGCTGGACTCTGTCAGAGTAATCTACAAGCCCCTCAATTAACGGCAGCAACACCAGCAACATAATCAGCCTGTCAAAAGGAAGCTTTGGCCCAATTACACCACACATTAAAGGGCCAACACGAACATTTTGTCAGCAGATGGGGCCAATGTCAACAAGACAAGGTCGGACACAAAGAGAGAGAGAGCGAGAGAGAGAGAGAGAGAGAGAGAGAGAGAGAGAGAGAGAGAGAGAGAGAGAGAAAGAGAGTAATAGGGGGTTACAATAAATACTTTGCTTGACAAGCGGATCGAAAAGATGGAGACAAAAACAAAATTACTCCCCTTTGATAGGAACAAGTGGTCAGGGAAGGGGAGGGGGGGCGGAAGGAGGGTGGGGGGCGTGGGAGGATGGATGGATGGCTCATGCCACATTTCCTCTGTCTAATGTTCTTGGGAAGTTTTTGGGAAGTGCCCTTCCCTGTCTCCACATCTGTCAACGTGGCAACAAATGGGTTCTCTCTCCCTCTCTCTTTCTTTCTCTCTCTCTCTCATCTTTCTCTCTTGTCGTCTATCCTGTTCCGTAAGCCAGATACTGTTTAGTCTAATTGAGCATCTGTGGTGATGACAAAGGTATCAAAGCAATGGGATTTCGCTTTCGTTCTCTCTTTTTCTGCCCGTCTGTCTGTGTGTCTCGCTCTCACTCAGTCATTTCCTCTTCTTGCCAAGGGGGAGCGGAGGTAGCTGTGAGCTAGTGGGGAAAGTGAAGGACTTAACGCTCTCCACTCCCTCATCACTGACTGTCCTCATGCCCTTGAGCAAGGCTCTCAACCTCCAGCTGCTCAGTGGAAGACTGGTTGTACTGGTGTGAATGTGCTGAGTCGACTTTATCTAAATTACAGTAAATACATTAAGGTTACGACAACTTGAACAACAATATGTGTTGTTCAAGTGGTCAAAATCTGTCTACATTCTTAGACAAGTATGCATAGAAAAATGTAAAGAGCACTGACTTACATTAAAATCAACACCCAGGCATTTTCCCCCATACATTTAAAATGCTGAATATAATCAGTGATGACAGTATTACAATAGGTGGCAACCAGGCATCATTTGACATATTTTTTAAAAATATTTTGACATAATTTTGTCATCATTTGATAATTTTTTTTTCATATTTTAATGTAATTTTGATGCTGTTTTGTCATCATTTGATGTTTTTTTCTCAGTTTATTTGACCTAATGCATCATCTGAATATGACTGATAGAGTTCTTTTGCTCTGTGATGTCTGCTAACTTTCTGTATTTCCTTGTGTTTGTCATGGTCAGTTAAGGTACATATAGAGAATTCAATCCTAACTTTTTATGCATCTTTGCTCCTAACTGACAACCTATGTGATTTTCATTTGATTTGCAATTCATGATGGTGAATATGTAAAAAAAAAATACTCAGGATCATAGCATTGTTGCAGTTGCTTTACTTCACTAGTTAATCCTTACAACTCTTTTGAACTGATAGTTTCTTTCTGACTTTTGCTCATAATGAAAAATTACTTGCCACCACATTGTAGATAAAAATACATTCTATATTTTCTTATCATATCATATCACATCTGAAACTTGTCACCCACTTGTATAAAGCGGTATATCATACTGTATTTTTGCCAATGCATTAACTGACATTTATATGTTGCTGCAATACTGGCTGTGACCAAATGGAGGAGCTCTAGTGATGTACTTCTGACCACTGGGAAGACCACTGGGAGGACCAGAAGACAAACCAGAAACGTTGTGTGTGTGTGTGTGTGTGTGTGTGTGTGTGTGTGTGTGTGTGTGTGTGTGTGTGTGTGTGTGTGTGTGTGTGTGTTTGTGTGTGTGTGTGTGTGCGTGTGTGTATGTGTACCCCTGTGCGTGTATGTGTATCTGTTTTATAATGTGCATTTTGGTGGGCAGTGCCAATTTTGCAGAACCAGTTTATAAACTATCCGGAGTGAAATGTTTGTGTGACTGCCTGCAGTTGACATGGACATTACAATGTCTATTTTCAAAAGGTTTAATTAGTTTGACTGTGATTTTCAAAGTCAGCCTGCTTAAGATGATACTTAAGGTTAGAAAGGTTCAGGAAGACTCAGCCTCCTACATTAGCTGAACTAGGGATCTGCAGTTCACAATACTGATAACTGCACACAGGTGAAGTTCCTTCTTGAAAAGTTAAATCCAGGACACAAAATGAAACAGTATTTCCTAATTCTGCTTGTTTTGCAAGTATGTTAGAAGTTAGATTTTTAGACAGAGTTTTCAAAATGAAAGTAAGTGAATGGTGCTGATTATGCAGCCTCGTCTCATGAAATGTGAAATGAGCCTGATGTCCTAAAATGCAAATAACATGCTCAATGCACAAAAGTAAACAAACTAAAGGATTCCATGGAGAAGACATGACTAGAAACAGTAGTTTGGCACTGAAATAGTGAGGTGGAATGTAAAGATGTGAAGGTCAGGGTGGTGGATGGGTGTCTACTTCAACTCTGGTGACCTGGGTTCAATTCCTAACTCAAGAGGTTTCCTACTGTGAGTGAAGTTTTCATTTTCATCCATAACTTTCTTATTTGATCATGGCCAAAAGCTTTTCCCTAACCCTAACCAATTTGTTATAATTGCCTAACCTTGGCCAAAGTTACTTAAACCTAACCCTAACCTTAACCTTGTTTAAGCTTAACCCTTAGCAAACCTTTTCAAGTGATGAACACAAACCCAATGGTGTGTCCAATTTGTGCTATTGTCACAGAATCCTTTTGTGATAGAGGAACATATTCTTGACATTTTTTGTGTTCACAAAACATAATCTGCATGTCAGAGTTTGTAGGCGGACTCATTTTGTGAGACTGTGTTGGATTAAGGCTCTCCAGAACAGCAAATTTCAGTGTCTGACCATTTTTGAACTTCCAAAGATGCATGTATGTACACAAAATACATCACTGTAACCTGCTCTTATATGGAGGCTACTGCTTGTGAGGACGTGGATCTAGGCACATGATCTCCCATGCTTCCCATTGGCATTTGTCATTCTAGCTTATGTCATTTATTAACTCTGCAAGTTGATTGATATCTTGTGAGATTGATGGTGAGCGTTGTTCTGGTGACCACTATCATTTTAGATGCAATGTCTTTTTTTTATTTGATGAGTATAAATATTTTACTCATCTTTTCATATTGAATTGAGCATATACTTTGCTTTGATGAAATGTTAAGGGTTCAACAAAACAAACTAATGTCCTATAGCAAGGCATTGTAGTCTCTACTTAAATTACCCAGGAGTCCAATGGGCAAGTGTGACATGTTCCATAATTCATAGTCATGAAAAACATCAAAATTACTCTTGAAAACAGGCTTTTTTGTTTTTCAAACTCCATGAAAAAACTATGTATTTTGTTTTAAAATGTAAGGTAATTTTCCACTGTGGCTGCACAACATGACACACATCACAGCAGACAGATTATCAAGCAGAAACATTCTTTCCCCCGCATCTGAAACCCAGCTGTCCCGAAGCCCTTACATGCTGTTAAAACTGTCCCGGCACAATGCTTGACATTGGTCTTGCAGCAAAGAAAACAATGGCCCTACACGCTCCTATCAAACTCTTACTTAAATCCCCCCTTTTACCCCGCTTTCATTCTGTGTCATTCTGCCTTGTATCTGGCCAGGACTTACAAGTCTCCGGCTGTGACATAAGGGATTCCATGTTGTCCACTCCTAACAGATTACACGAGGACGCAAGACAAAGGGACAGCAACATGGCCTGTGCATTTATTTGCCTTGGTAAAGAGAGAAGGAGAGGAGAGAGAGAGACGGAAGGAGGGGTGATGAGTAGAGAGAGAGAGAGAGAGAGAGGGAGAGAGAGAGAGAGAGAGAGAGAGAGAGAGAGAGAGGGGAAGGAAATAATTATGTGTAGACTCAGAGAACAGAGAGAGAAAAAAGAGAGGAGAGAAAAAGGAGGCACTTCTTTTTACTCTCTCTCTGGTTATCGCTGGTCCAGGCCGGCGTCTTTATTCTACCAGGAGAAAATGCTAATCATCAATCTCAGGCTGCATGCTATGTCTCTGTTTAATAGCTGATAGGGAGTCTCCACAGGCTGCTTTGCTTCTTTGTTTAAAATGACATATAATGGGACTGAGCCTTATCAGTGTCTCAATGCATTCTCTCTCTCTTATTCTCCCTCTTTCCCTCTCTCTCTCTCTCTCTGGGATTGTGGTCCACTGTGAAGGAATAGGAATAACAGGCCAGGATTGATTTGGAGCCAGGGATAACTTAATCCATCAATTTAACATGAAATGAATATGCAAGAAGTGAGAAGGGGGGGGGGGGGAGTCAGCCAGCGATGAAAAAAGAGGAAGACAAATAAATGAAAGGAGAGAGAGAGAGAGAGAGAGAGAGGTATAACGGATGGGAAGGGGCTTGGTATTATTAGTTTACTTCCTCTAAAACCGTACCCTCCTCTTCAGTGTGAATCCATCACCAGTTGTTTTGTTTTGCTCCATATTTCAAAATGACAGCTACTACAAACGGTGAAAAATAAGTCGTATTGGAACCAAAATCACAATCACAATTCACCGTGGCACACATAAATAAAAGCGTTAATGAACATCCATTGCTATTTGTACCAGGTACATAATTTAAGATGAGTAAAAAGGAACAACGGATGATGTTGACTCATGATGCTATACTCATGCAGGTCAGTGCAATTGTGGCACTCTGGAGTTTGTATTGCACTTGAAACACCCAATCAGGTGGAAGAAAAAAAGAGGGACATTATCTATTTATTTCTATTTATTTTGCTGCTGAATTATTAAATTTAAATTTAAATTAATTATTAAAAGTGGGTAAATGGTATGCCTAAAAAGACAGTAGACCAAAACAAGTCTCCCTTTCTTCCTCCTTCGACATTTTGCTGAAGTTGACCATTGATTTATTATTTCTCGTGAAAAATTATGGGAAGGTTATTTAAGGACTTATGTAATGATAGTTGGCAAAGTAATGAACAGGTATGGAGTGACCTCAGTTTCAGAAGATGTAAACATATAAGAATGGCAGATTAGCAGGGCTACAGATTAAGTGATAGACGATGAAGCCAAGATGGTTTTCTACAGGTTTTATCTACTATAATGAAAAATGTGCAAAATGTATAATAAAATATCTATGTATGGACATATTGCCCCGTTTAATGTTGAATTAAATACGAAACTTTAAAAGCTTTGATCATCTCTGCATTAGGAAAAAAGAAACATGCAGAATTTTATCTTTTTCGTTTCTTTTTTGAAAGTGTTAATCTGCGAGATTCTTGTTTTTCTTGATTTTGGTGACTTGTTGATAAGCGGTCATTGCTTTGGTGTTTTGCACTGCATTTTCCAGTGATCACTTCGCAGTGTCACCAGTGCTACTTTGACATCACTTGACTAATAGCAGCTCCCAACCCTACAAACAAGCATGGGCTTTGAGACTACTGAAGTGACTACAAATAATGGAACAACAGAATTTCAGCTGGTGCTCACCTGCCCCAACATAATAAAGACACTCAACGTAGACTGTGGCTAATAAACATTAACAAAACTTATCAGTCCTAAAGAAAAAAGCCACATCTGCATCGCTCCTCAGTCCCTTCTCATCTTGGAGTGCTTTTCAGCGTCGATGTTCACTCTGCTTTTGGCTCTGCTTGGCTTTTCTTTGTCTGTTCAGCCATGGTGGCTGTCGCTGCTCAAGCTAACCAGTAAGCTATCCCAGTTGTTCTGTTCATTCCAAACAACCCGCTTAAAACGTTAAATGCATCGCTTTCTGTGTTTTGGACTATTTCCAAGAAATTCTTAGTGTTCCTGGTGTTTAGAACAGCAAATGTAAAGGCTTTCATTAAACTGGATGTAGGTTGAATCACTATTGTGTGGTATCAATCAGCAATAGAGAGTAGCAAAAGTGACATTTATTCATATGAAAAAGGTGAAGGGTGGGGATAAAAAATGTGAAAATAATTAAAAAAAAAAGATCTCTCACACACACACACACACACACACACACACACACACACACACAGAAAGCAGTGCCTTCAAAGAAAGAGACAGTGGAGAGCCTGGTATTAAACTGACAGGTTAAGGTATTGATTACATAATCTGGATCGATGGCAGTTGTCTGATTCTCCTTTAAAACCCTGTTGAGACACTGCTGTAGCCCTTTGATGATGCTTTGATGTGTGTGTGTGCGTGCATGTGTGTGTGTGTGTGTGTGTGACACAGGGGCGAGGGAGAAACACCCACATCCACACACCATGAAGGTATCAATCACCTTGTGAGTCCATCAAGACAGTACATTTGTTTCCCTTTATGACTACAGATTGAATTACAAGTCATCCTCTATAACTTATAGCGCCACACCGCCGCTCTGAGTGCTTAAGCCGGTAATAGATTCATAATGTGTAAAACTGTAAGCGCGCGTGTGACTGACTGTTGGGTTTAATGGCATTATCGCCGCCAGTAAATGGAGAGCATATTTTATACAGCATGGGATGTTTGAGGAACCCATCCACCATCCAAACCTGACAGGCATACAGATGAATCAGCAGTATTTCTTTTTTTAATTATAAAGCCCACAGTCTGTTACTTCAGTATGATGCCCTCTGTTGAAACTGCCCCACCACTGGGTTTGGTTACATAGTGGGTCATTGGAGTGCAGATAGCAAGACTCCAATGCGATCTGGGGTCACTGTCTTGGGTCACGCCTCTTTTGAACATTTTGCACATTTTGTATATTAACCCATCTGACCCATCAAGTCTAAATGTTGTCAGCCTTGGACCTAAATTTTGAAAACTCTAATGAAAACACTGCCACTCTTGTCTTAACTGTCCCAAAATGGACGATTGAATAAAGGCTTTTTAAAGGAATAGTTCACCCAAAAATGAAAAGTCAGTCATTATCTACTCACCCCCATGCCAGCTCAAACTCTGGTGAAGTTATTCTGGTGAGGTTATTTTTTGTTATTTTTGGAACTCTAAAGATCGGTCCCCAAGGACTTCAGTTGTTTCGGAGAAGGCTGCTACAGAGTCGTGCTGGGAAGTTCCAGGATATGGACTAACAAACTTCATCAGAGTTTCAACTGGCATGGGGGTCGAGTAGATAATGACTGAATTTTCATTTTTGCGTGAACTATTCCTTTAATAATTTGTTTGTGTTTTGTGTTTTTGTGAGTACCCACTGGAACGCTTTTTTTCTTTATGGACGTTTTGGAACCCACCAGAAACAGGCTCTGTTTAATGTCCCAAACTATATTTTGAGGAAACATTGGCCTATCGAATGACTTTGGCCTTCCTTACATTGCAGGGACCTGGGAAGGCTATGGTGACTTGACACAGGAAATTTTGATATAATTTTTTCCAGAATAATTAAAGAATCCATTTCAATACTCCTGTAATCTAGCTTTTGGTCCTGGACCCAACCTTTAAAAAATGAGTTTTGAAAGAGTTTCCAAACCCTAAGTATAGATCCTGCTGAATTAATGACTTTAAATCAAATGATGAGTTCAATATTTCCATTTCATCACCATTATGCACTTACAGGTTGCTACTGTTCATGGTGGTTTCGGGTCAACTGCTTGTCTGTCACATGATCAGGAAGGAAGGAAAACATTAACATTGAACATGGGCTGGAGCAGATGAAAGCTCCTGGTCTGACTGTCAGTTCTCTGAGGTGATGAGAGATGTCATTACTTATTCATGAGTCCTAAATGCAGAGCAGAGGAGATGGGCATGGCTGACCCTGGATCAGGTGGGGGTGGGGGTGCGGTGTGTGTGTGTGTGTGGTGGGGGATATTAGATAAAAGCAGTGTGATTGAATCAAACCCAATATGCCAGCTGGGTTAACTTTATCTACAGGGTCATTTAGGAAAAACAAAGAGTGTATGCAAGCAATGATCCTTGTGCAAACATGCAAATGCATGTTTTTTAGCCATATTCACACACTGTCAATACGCCTTAACACTAAGTTTTTGAGGTGTGTGATGGGGAAGGCTATGGGGAGAGCACTTGTGAGGCCCTTTAAAGACATATTTCACTTTGATTAGTGCTTGGAAAATCTACTAATATATCTGACTCTGAGTAGAAGCATTGCTGCTTTGCTACTTTAAGTAGAAGTCAAAGTACTGGTGTAAAAATATACTTAGTAGCTCATTTAAAATATATTCAGAGTGGCTATATTTCAGAACTTCTGACCCCCCACACCACTGTTAGGCCCCTCTGCTAGCCATCCTTTGGTCTCGGCTAAAGAAATGTGGGGACAGGGCCTTTTCCATAGCAGCACCTAAACTGTGGAATAGTCTCCCTGAAAACATTAGATCTGCTGATTCGATTGGTTCATTTAAGAATCATCTTAAAACCCACTTTTACTCGTTAGCTTTTTGTTTTGGTTGATTAGGTGTCTGTAAATGTATGTATACTCATGACTATGTGTGTTTGTGTGTGTGTGGGTGTGTCCGTGTGCATGTCTACCTATTTTATTTGTAAGAGCAGGTATTTTTTATTCTTCTTGCATTTTTATGCTTGTCTTGTTTTATTCCTTGCATTTTTATTCTTGTCTTTTATAAACAATTTCTGTAAAGCACTTTGGTACAGACTTGTTTTGTTTTTTAAAGCCCTATATAAATGAACTTGAACTTAAAAGTTACTGAGTTACTTTTTACAAAAGAGAACATTGTAAGATGCAATTGTAAAAGGCAATAAAGACAGAGTTCAAATAATATTGTTTAAATTGAAAAAAAAACCCAAAAAACAACAACAACTTTACAAAGTAAAGCCAGATTACTCTTCTCTTCTTTGCTGACTGACCGTTCACTGTGAATGGCTCCACATTTGGCCAATTTACGACTGTCCAGTTTCTGATGCAATGCATATGGAGATGCTAAAGCATTTGTACTCTGTTATAAATGTAGCAAAGAACAATACTTAACAGATCTTTGTAACTAGTTGTTTAATTGTAACTAGTTACTCCTATCCTTGCTTATAACTAAATTTAACTTCTCGTGCAGTCAACTAAAGTGACAGCTTTGCCTCTACACACACACAACCAGTCTAATGAATTGGAATAAACTGAACTTGATGTTTTTTGCTCCCTCTGTCCAGTGAACACAGGAGCAGACACCTGTTCACGGTTTCTCCTGACACTCCGTTTGAACTCTCGACTCCTCCTCCCTCCCCCCGTTGAGTTGAGTTACGCCGGAATGCTTCGGGACGGGATGTTTTGAGTGAACAGCATCTTTTATATTCCATATCCAGTTATCCAGTTACTCCGTTTCCAGCTGAATACGGGGGCTTGTGTGTGATCAGAGACGGCTACGCAGCTGAGCGCGCTACTGTTTCAAAGCAGTTGGAAACGATCTGTCAACAGAGGGGGGAGATGAAGATAATGGATGGGTATTATGGGTTGTATCTGGAAGCTTAGGAACATCATACATGCTTGATACACACACACACACACACACACACACACACATCGAGCCCATATAGTGAGTGCAAGAGCAACTGTTCAGTGTGTATGTGTGTGAGAAAGAGAAAAAGAGCCCAGGTGTGGAATACAAGGGAACATTATGTGAAATATAGGTTAAAATTCAAATTCTGTGTGATAAATTGTGATACCTGAAGAAAAACAGAGCTAGGAAACTCAAGCCAGCAAACTCAACCAGGACTTTACTTTATAAGATATATTTCCAAAGCTGAACTCAACATAAATTTCCATGAAAAATTGCTCCGACTATTACTAATACCCCACGGAACGCCGTATACCCGGCCCCTCGCAAAGCCCAACAAACAGTTTGCTCGTTCTGGTGCGGCTGACCAGGGATAAATAAATGTAAACTCAGTTGCAGGCTTGTAGCAAGACAGATGAGAGCAGGTAGAAAACAGTGTCGCCTCATGTTCCCAACCTGATACACAGAGTCTGCGCTCTGCTTTCTATCTACCAGACTGCCCCAGAAAACGGGCCAGAGAGGTTACACTACAGGGAATGAACTCAATATCGCCTTACCGCTTCTATTTGATAGAGGCGGGTGTAGGAATATGCACGGCCGGGACAACCCCGCCGCGTTATTATTGACTATTCATTTTTCCCTGCTTGTCATTGATGTATGTGGGCAAAGGAATAAGTAATGCATATGTAACCTATAGCATATATACTCCTTTTTAAATATACATTGGCCAAGAAGTAAAAAGGTGCCCCGGTGATTTTTCCAGGGTCCTTATCTGCATTTGCAGGTTGCCCAGATCCATCAATGTTTATGAAGCCAAGGCCAGTGTAATTCTAGCACATTTATCCAGTGGGAACACACACATGCGTGTAGACATGCGTGTGTGACACACACACGCACAGGCACACACACACTTAGGATGACTTTTTCCATTATGCCATGAATATCTCCCGCATGGCCGGTATATATATATATATTTTTTTTTTTTAATATCTAGCCCCAGACAAAAATCTTGAATTATTTTTTAGAGGAAAAATTCCCAAATATTTTATGGGAGATAAGGGGCAGATATGGCCGGGGGAGGCTCCTGGCTGGGCGTCACTGGAAGATAACTAGGTTTTATTAATGACCTGACAGTGGAAGAGGCTGAAGTAATTAGGCTCTTCCTTCTCTCCCTCTCTCTTTCCCTCCTTTTTCCCCTCCATCCACCTCGATAGATGGGTGAACAAATTTTGGCGATAGTTTGATAACCAAAGGGACACCACCATGCAGCGGAAAACACAATGGGGGGAGAAAAAAAAAACAAAAAAGCAAAATGAATGAGTGCAGGGAAAAAAGAGGGATGCCATCGATGTTATCGAGGCTCATTCGATTTGCCGGGGAGAAGGCGAGGCGCCTATCGGTTACATTCACCTGTGAATGGTTAATTGTCCGGAACATGCATATGGGCGAGTCATTAATAACATTTGACTAATGGTTTAATTCTCTCTCTCTCTCTCTGTCTCTCTCTCTCTCTGTCTCTTTTTCTCACAATTTATCTCTCTCTCTCTTCCTCCCATTCTTTCTCTCCCTCCTAATATCTATCAGTATTAATCAGGTTGCAGCATGAAAACCAATGTTTTCATACTGTTATGTGTTAACTGGGGCACAATAACCTAAAACATTACTTTAGTTAAGAATATGGCTATTTATTTTGACTCAAACTGACAGCAGATTAACAGATAATGAGGTTCACATAGAAACTTCTAGAACATTTTCTATGTGTTTTCCCACTCATACAAAACTATGATTTCTTACAGTGTTTTTTATGTCATATACACTGTCAGTCAAAAGTTTGGACACACACATTTTTCTTTATTTTTACTATTTTCCACATTTTAGAATAATAGTAAACACATCAAAACTATGAAATAACACAAATGGAATTATGCAGTGACCAAAGAAGTGTTATATATTGTATATTGTGTATATTTTAGATTATTTTAGCCTCCCTTTCCCTTGATGGAAAGGCAAAGGCTTTGGAAAGAAATTCATACATAGGCATCAACTTAGAAACACATTTCAAGCATTTAAGCGTAAGCCTTTAGATCAAAATGGCTTTAAGAGAATGAAAAACATAATACATTCAATCAGGTGGGTCCCAACTTTTGACTGGTAGTGTATATTTGAATTCCTTACTCGTAGAAACATCACTACGATGAGTTGAGAACATACTGCTTCACAGATGTTTTGGTGTTGTGAACAACTGCTGTCACCTGCTGGGGAATAGGCAGCCTGTCTTGAAAATGCAAGCAAAAGAGACACATATAAAAATATGAATGAAATTAACAATAGGGATGATAACATATCCCAAAGTCTTACATTGAATGAGATGTCTGTTGGAAAAAAAAAGTACTGCTCTTAATATTTTCATCACTTCTTCTCTGACTCTAAACCAAATTGAAAAGAAAAGTTTGCATATGCACCAGTAGAGATTTCTACATTTTTACACTAACTTCCCATAACTCTCCCTACTCACACCAGCTTGCTATTCAAAGGAACAGGAAAGTGAGCATGATATAATGACCTCGTCCATTCCATATAGACGATTAACTCATAAAACACAATTCAAATCCATGTGTCTGACTCACATTTTTTAGCTCTGTGTACTCTCTCTCTTAACATTAAAAGTCATTGCAACTCGCCCACTTAAGAAATCTCTTTGCTACCCGCGAACGATAAAAGCAGCCTATGACAAAGAGCATGTCATAACACACACTTCTCTTATAGCCACATCGAAAAAAATGCCGTGCGGCTCCAGAATACATTTCCCGGCTAATGAGAATAGCACATGATAAAATCTCCAGACGAAGAACATGTCACGTAATATATCTCTTCAGGACACAGCGCTCCTCTGGGGCAGCTCTGCCTCTTAAATCCCCATTTTTCTTTTGATCCATTAGTAGAAACATCTATCTTTCTATCAGGCGCGGCAGCTGTAGAAGGGAGAGGAAGGCTCTGAGATACATTAAGACAGGCAGTTGGTCTGTTAAGTGTTTAAATGTAATGCTATCCATCCCCTGGGTGCTCAGCCAGACGCTCAGACTCGGTGTGTGTGTGTGTGTGTGTGTGTGTGTGTGTGTGAGGGAGAGAGAGAGAGAGAGAGAGAGAGAGTGCGCACCTGTGTGTGTGGCAGAATTTAAGTGTGTATCGTCTGCATATGTGTATATCTGTGTGTGTGCATGTGGTTGGACAGTCAGACAGAGTACATATGTATGCATGCGAGTGGGTGTGTGTGTGTGTGTGTGTGTGTGTGTGTGTGACAAAGCAATCAAGCAGACAGACAGAGAGTAGCAGTGAGTCACTCCAGATAGATCCAGTGTCCACTTATCACACAGGAGAGGATAAGGAGATTATCGCTCAATCGAAGGCCGCCAGCGCTATCTGGACCGTTCCCTCTCCGACCAGGGATGGACAGGCTCTCGCTCTCTCTCTCTTTCTTTATCTCTCTTTCTGTGCATTTCTGTCCCCTTTTCTCTTGCAACTCTCCCTCTCTTTCACTTTCTTGAGGTCTTTCTTTATCTGTCTCTCTTCCTCCCATCCTCTCAGTTCATTATTTCTCTCCCTGTCTCTCCCTCCCTCTCTCTCTCTATCTCTCTCTCTCTCACTCTATTCTGAATTGCACTTTCAATCCTAATCTCTTCTGCAAATCCAGACACCTGCAGTCTTTAAGCTGTATTCCAGTTGTTCCTCAACTCATTTCTTCCTGGAGGAACTTTGCTGGTGCATCAAGTTCAAGCTCATGACACCTGAGAGTTGGCGAACAGGATCCAAGAGATGGGCGACTGGGCATGCAGGGTTGTGGGGTAATGGATTACAGGTAGCAGGATTACAGTAATCTGATTACAAAAATGGTTAGTGTTAGAGTTGCTGTAGAAAAAATCAGCTGTGAAATTATCAGCTGCAGAACTTGAATGGATAGAACAGTCTTTCCCATTTAAATCAACATTCCAGGATGGTCACAGCGGTGGCCATTTTATGTGTAGTTGGGCTAGCTTCTGTATGAACCGATTTATGGCAAGTCGCTGAGAGGTTTTGCAGCAAGGACCAAAGCAGTGGAAAACTGGCATTGCAGCTGAATTAAGTTGTCAGTCATGCCACCACTAGGTGGTCTTTTACCACTTGCTGCTGTCTTTTTAAGCAGTTAGTGCAGTTAGTGGAAGTGGCTGAGTTCATTTGTTTCTGCTGATGTCCGTTAGTTTGAAGTTAACGAATGCTAACTTTTCTTCTCCACTAAAGGTAGGCTAAGCTATGTTAGTTTATAGCATTTAAGGGGCTATGTCAAGTTAAGTTGACGAATCTTACCAGCTCAGTTTGCTAATATGCTGATTTTGACTGGAAGAGTTAGCACAGTCTTTGATAATGCTACATTAACCTTGTCGCTAACATTAGCTTTCAGCTGAGTTTTAACAGTTTGCTAAACACTCGTGCAACAGCCACATCTGCACAGATTTCAAGCAAGTTACGGCCTTAATGACCAGACTTGAGTTGTCACCATAGCAACTAACCCTTAAAATTCCATAGTTGCCACTTTACAGTGTAGGCCTACTAGCCAAATTATCACTGCAAACAGTGGGAGGACCTTTCTATCCAAGTCCTGTGCTATCTACTGTGTATTACTTTGCACAGCTTGAAACAATGAGTAATCATGGTTGTAGACGATAACACTACTGCACAGTCTGAAAACATTCATAAATTGTTTTCGTCATTGTTTTCATTCATTTTCTATAGATTTAGCGATTAGTATTTTAAGCAAGTAACCAGTAAACTATATTGGACAAGATGCTTCCCAGTGGTAGCACATTTTCTACAAGAGCAGGTTCATCCCATGGCTGAGGAAAGGCCAAGTGTGATCCAA
The DNA here is from genome assembly GCF_048128805.1 of Centroberyx gerrardi. Lineage (NCBI taxonomy): Eukaryota > Metazoa > Chordata > Actinopteri > Beryciformes > Berycidae > Centroberyx > Centroberyx gerrardi. Next base: position 26,549,235 of record NC_136008.1, on the reverse strand, counting down.
GAGTGACACCCCACATGTTGTGACTGTATGGGAGGCCAATGCTCTGTCTCTATCTCTCCACCTCTTTCCACCTCTTCACCTCTCTCTGCCTCCCTTTCATTTTGTCTCTGTGTCTCTGCCTCTATGTCTCTCTCACTTCCTTGCTCTCTGACAATTCACCCTGATGTTCATGAGAGACGACTCAAAACACATCATGTCTTACAGTTCTGTATCAACACCGGCTAATATCCTGTCGCAGGGAAAAGGGAGAGAGAGAGAGAGAGAGAAAGTGACAGACAATGCAGCAGAGAAATAGAGGGAGAAAGAGAGGATGTTAACCTTTAGCGGCCTCACTCCTCCTACTCCTGGCCTTTCTCAATCAGCTGGTTGTCAGCTGATGAAAGCGCTCAGAGGACAGAAGAACTTCAGCTCGCTGTCTGAAACTATGCAGAGCTGACCTTTGTGTGTTAGAGAGAGAGAGAGAGAGAGATGGAAGGAGGTAAAAAAAAAAGGAGAGGATGAAAGAAAGTGAGAGACAGACTGAAGTGACAAGACGGAGGCTAAGAAGTAAGACAGGTTATAATGCAGAGCTGGATGTAGTCAATGTGTCAGACAGCTTAAGAGTGTGTGTGTGTGTGTGTGTGTGTGTGTGCCTATTGGAAAGGATTTAATAGTGGAGGTGGTGCCGTTTAGGAAATAAATCATTTCCAACTGTCTGAATATCTGTTGGTTTATGGTTAAGGGTTATGACCTAAATGGCACCCCATAGTTTTTGTTCCAAATCAGAGCATAGGCCTGAAGCTGAGTTTCTCAGCACCTGGCCAATCATTGAGTCACATCCCTATCAATCCCCAGTTTCATTATGATCGTTTCATGCTATGGGACAATAAAAATCATATATTTTTTTTAACTATCAATGCCCTACATTTAATACCAGATAAAAAAATTAACTCTTTGTCTTGATATTTCATGTATTCATCCATATTGCTTTAGCCGGATGTGTATTGTTGAATAAAGTGTTAAAAGACAACATCTTTTGGACTGAGTATACTGTATATATATTTTTTTGTATGTCAAAATGTTGCCATAACTTCAATGATCAGTTCAGCTATGGGAGGATTAAATGAACAATCCTCCAATCCATTCTTCTTTAGAGTCAAGTTTAGCCTCAATAGACCAGAATGCAACATAGCACTAAGACATGTTGCGTTTTTAGTGAGGGGCACAACTCTCGCTCTCTTGCCGTAACTATTGCTATTGTTACCGCTCTCTCCACCTACATGTAAAACGCACAGCTGAAACTCAGAGTCCTCTGGGGGTGGTGGAAAGGCATTCTGGGAAATGTAGGAAATCACTAACTGAAATAGAAGTAGATGAGGCAGGTTAAGGGAAAGTGGACACAACAAAAAGGTAAATCACAAAAACTTCATCGCAAAAAAACTCCTAGAATGCACTGAACATCACAGATTAGCAATATAATAACTATATAAAAAATGTTTTAAGGGTTAGGATTAGGCTTTGCAGTTTGCGTGTCTGTGTGTGTGTGTGTGGGTACGTGTGTGCGCATGTGTGTGGAAGACATATAACATGCAAATGCGCAGTTTTGTGCATTTGTGTGTACGCATGTATTTACTTGTGCAATTCATGTTCTTATAATTAAGTCGTTGTGTCATCTATGTACTCATAATTGAGCCAATATGACATTTTCTGTGTGTGTGTGTGTGTGTGTGTGTGTTATATGTATGCATAAAATCCATGTAGTCGTAATGGCCTCAGTTTGCAAGCTTCAGTTTAGAACAAGACAGACTAGATGTTCTTCACTTTGTACAATGATGGACCCGTGATTTAAGATGTACTACAGCAGTTTAGCTGTAGTGTGTGTGTGTGTGACAGACAAGATGTTCTACAGTCCGTACAATGACAGATCTGTGGACGGAGATGCACTACAGGAGTGTTTGTGTGTGTGAGTGTGTGTGTGTGTGAGTGTGATGGATCAGCCTTGGGTTGACATGCTGTCCGACAGGAGTGTAGTACAAGCTCCTAGAAACCGTGTTGCTTCTGGTCTACATGCTCTGTGCATTTGTTCTGCTAACTAGGTTTCCTCCTGTGGTAAGCATCCAGCGCTTCCCACCTCCGGGCTGCCTTCCTTCCTTCCTTCCTTCCTTCTTATCTTCCTTCCTTCCTTCCTTCCTTCCTATCTTCCTTCCTTCCTTCCTTACTTCCTTCCCTCTTTTCCTTCCTTTGTTTGTTCCTTCATTCATTTGCATTGCTGTATTCATTCCTTTATTTGTTCCTTTATTTGTTTATTTGTTTGTTCCTTCGTTCCTTCCTTCTTTCTTTCTTTCTTTCTTTCTTTCTTTCTTTCTGTCTTTCCTTCCTTCCTTCCTTCCCTCCCTCTTTTCCTTCCTTCGTTTGTTCATTCATTTTCATTCCTTTATTCATTCCTTTATTTGTTCCTTTATTTGTTTGTTCTTTCTTTCTTTCTTTCTTTCTTTCTTTCTTTCTTTCTGTCCTTCCTTCTTTTCTTCGTTCCTTTCATCTTTGCTTTGTTCCTTTTTTCCTTTATGTCTTTTTTCTGTCTTTCTGATAATATATATCACATACATTACATTTACTAAAGGTGAAAACAGAGCATCAAGCTTACATTCATTACATTCATTCATTGTTTTGATTATATTTATTATCTATATGCACCTTTCTTTATGCCTTGCAACAGCATTTTGCATTACTATATAAACACACAAATGTATGGACTTAAGTGTGCATGTCATGCACACTTAAGTCCATACATTTGTGTGTTTGCGAACCTGTACATGCACTGCATGTACATGTTCGCACATATTCATATACAAGCACGTGCACACACACACACTTGGATGTTCACGTGGAGACACGCACACACACACACACACACACACACACACACAGTCAACCTGCGCTGACCTCTCATCTTCTGCCTCCATCATTTGTAGATACAAGCCACCACATATCAGCATGTGAAGTTGGCCCTCAATGTGACGGCAAAATGGGGATTTAGACATTATAACAGTGTGTTTGTGTGTGTGTGTGTGTGTGGGGGGGTGGGGGGGTGGGGGGGGGCGTTGTAATTAGGGCAGCAATATTGTCGGATGAAGTGAAATGTCTTTTCCCTGTACCGACCCGCTACATCTGCCTGTCGTCCCAACTGAAATCCCCACAGAAAAGCCTCGTCTCTCCTCCTCAATTTACTTTGTCTACAAGGGGTGGGGAGTCCCTGCAGAGCGCCACTACACACACACACACACACACACACACACACACAAAGGGCCATTATAAAAAATGCCAATTTATATTTCATATGTTCCTGTTTGAATCTGTTTGGGCCACACGGTTACAAATGGAGGCGACGTGGTTAAAGTATTTATGCCGTGCAACCCAACAGTCTATCTATTAGTAATACGGGGGAGTGAAGAGAAACATATTCTTTGTCTTATATCCCATTTGTTGTCAGGATGGATTCATTCATTCCGCCATACGGGGTTAACATGGAAAGAGGATGACGGGGGGGAGAGAGGAGGGCAGGGGGGAATGTGTGTGTCTGTATGTGTGTGTGTGTGTGTGTCCACAGCTGAAGGGTAGGACTAACAGGTCTTCATAGAGGGCCATTGCACTTTTTCAGCTGGGGATCCACACTTGATAAATGTGTTTTTGTACTTGAACTCTTGCATGCCTGGAACTTGCGGCATTGACTGCAGCTGAATGTGAATCATGCAGATATTGCTGCATTATCCAATCCAATTTAAAAAAAAAACTATAATAAAAACAATGCATAAAATTACAAAGTATGTCAAATGTACGTGCAAATGTAGCCAGTCCTACTGTTTTCATGCTTGCTGCACTACTGTTGCACTTTTGCTCCACCACCAAGACGTTCCCCATTTGACTTTGGAATTCCTCAGCACCATAGCAGATACAAGGTGTGGAAATTAATCAATGGCTGCCACTGTAAACACAAATCATAAATGCACAGTCAGTAAATCCCATCCAATCTCATTGCAGTATCCAGCTGTGATGGGACAGGGCATTAAAGTAGGGTTTAGGGTTAGAACAATACTAACATTACCCTTCTTTCTGATCTAGCTTTAACTGTAGCTAGGTAATGAGAACCTCAGTTCTACTTGTGGTAAAGATGCTAAATCACACTTGCTAGGTATTCCTGTAACATCTCCTCTATTTGTTGAATCGCTTTAGGAAACAGACAAACTAAAGTCACCGCGGTAGTAGTAGTCAGGCTAACATCATGTAAACAAGGAGCAGGACCGGATGCTGCATTAGGCTAAATGACACTTAGCGATACGCCAAGCAGCAGACAGCAAAACAAAAGGAGAGATGTTACAATAGTGTGACAATGAGCCGAGCCAGGGAGAAAGGTAAGAATTAATAGTTACAAAATGAAACCCTGCTTGGGAAGCATGTTTACCTCTGGTTAAATGCATATTAGATGACTGGGTGGAACTTCAAAATAAAAGCAATTAAAATTTCAGAGCCATGCTGAGGTGCACGGGGGCATATTGTAATCACTACATGCCGGAACATAAGTTAAAAGTCTTACAGAATTTATACAACATGGAAGCCACGTTATTTTTGGTGTAAGTGAAGAGAAGAATTTGCATGGGCTATGAATTACTTACAGTGGCACAACACAAGTTTTTACTACTGTAGGCACCAATCAAAATTAATTATTTCTGTTGTTAATTTTTCATTGGCTCAACGCACGACTGAGGAAATGCATTAGTCACTTAGCATCCATTTAATTTTTCATGGCAAGCTGCTTGGGGGAAAAAAAAAAAACAAAATAGCCACCAAAGGGAAAACAACACAATGGATAGTAGGAGACACAACTACATATTATATGAAAGGAAGACGTGTAGCCCCATAATAACGTATTGACACTGAAGAGTCATACTTGATGCAAAAATCTATACAGTATGTAAACTGAAGAAACTTTTACGATCACAACCTTTCACAAACAAATGTGGGTATGCTGCATTCACAAGGAAGAACACATACATAATTCTATTTTTCTGAGGTATTGGTAATTTGTCAATATTTCTGAACTATAGCATTAGCAATCCATGGGAAATGGAAAATTCCTTAATTTAATAGTCTCTATCAAAATCTGGTTGAATAACAAAATTGTTAAGTGGGGAACTGAAATCAGCAATACGACTCAAAGAACTTTTACAATCATTGACACTGATACAATGATACCATTCATGTATACCACTTGTTCATGAATGTAAGTATGTGCAGACCTGGGAAAATAGTGGGAAAATACTCATCGGATTATAGGAAAAACTATTCAAGGGTGTGGAGGGTTAAAGGGAAAGACTGTATCACTGAATTCAAGAATTCATACATGTTATTCACGTGGATTGTAACCTTGCTCCTTCTTGGAAATAGACTGACCAGGTGAATCAAGTACAAGAAGAAGAACTTTGTCTTTAAACCAAGGTGCATGAACTGGAAATAACTAGAAAAGGAAAAAAATTCAGCTACTCTCCACCTCCAAGAGTAGCTGAATTTTTGCCTTTTCAGGTGAATCCAAGTGAAAGCCTCACTGATTTCACCTTTTAAACCAACTTCTTCCATTAAGGGGAGAGGTAGCAGAGGGAGACGAAACAGATTAAAGAAGGATGCAAAAGGAGGAAAGTTGTCCTAACATTTTGTTCATTCATTGTACATTATAATGAGTTTCTAAAGAGAGTGATATTCCATTGAGTGGTACCCAATCAATCAACTCTCTACCAAAGCAAAAAGTAAACAAGAAGTGTGAACTGAGATGTACAGATGAGAGATGAGATGAGATGTATCACAATGTTTGTTATATGCTTTTACACCAATTTGAGTTTTATTCTTATTGTAGTTTTTTTCTAAACTGAAACACAAAAAATGTTCCCTTAACCTTAAGAAATGACTGTGGAAGCTGATTGTTTCTCACATTGTGTGTGATATTACAGATGAGAGGGACACACGCTGCACTCTAGAGAGAAAATGTTCACTAATAGAAAACTGAACCTTCCAAGGTCTGGGGAATAACATTTGAAAGTTGATATTTGGTGGTATTACCTTCAAAAGCTCCTCAAATAACTCAATATTTAAAGATGTTTTCAAATATACAGTATGTTTCATCCCATTCTGAATTCTCTTCTCCTCCTGCAGCATGAAGAGCGATATGGGCCCTCATTTTATTTTGCATGACCTTTCTTAAACTTGCCTTGCAATATTACCACGCTAATCGTGCGTGACAGGCCCCATGCATATTAAAGGCATTCGTTTTAGTGTCAAGCCATGATGATGATTTGTCTGAAAATATGCTCAATTAGCTATTAATCCTTTACCTCCCCGCAATTAGCATTCTTTAAGGGAGAGGGGGAGGAGGAGGGAGGGGTGGAGGCCTGGTTATAACAGTTTGGTTCCAGAGGTACTGGAGGTTTTCAATCTGATCAATAATACAGGCCTTAATGAGGCGCAACCCGTCCCCCGCCGCGCCGCTTTCATCCAAAATTCATTAATTTCCTGTTTTATTAATCTGGAACCACAAGCTGAGATGTTCAAAACTGCAGGAAGGCCAGAACCTGTGGTGCGGGGAAAGAGGGCAAATGAGAGAGAGAGAGATAGAGGGAGAGAGAGAGGGGAATTATGTATGCGTGTTTGCCAACAGTTCATCATGAGCCCCCACCATCCCTCTATCTTCAAAGTTATCTGGAAAGTCACTGTTCAATGACAACGCTGAACAACTGGCCTGCGTGAGCGAGCTGGCACAGAGCCTGGCACGCCGCCTTTGATCTGCGCTCGCACCGCAATGTGCAGGTGGGATAAACACACAGTTCACACTCAGCCACTCACCTAGCTCATTCCTTTATCGCTCTGCAATGTAGCATGAAAGCAGGATCATTTATGGTGTTTCTGCTTTATAATGCAGCACACAGTGAAGAGCTACAGGTACAAGCGGAACACCCACCTTGCATGTGTGGGAGTTGGAGAGTCTATCTATCTATCTATCTATCTATCTATCTATCTATCTGTCTGTCTGTCTGTCTATCTATCTATCTATCTATCTATCTGTCTATATGTCTTTCTATCTATCTATCTATATACTGTCTGTATCTCTGTCTATCTATCTATCTATCTATCTATCTATCTATCTATCTATCTATATCTGTCTGTCTGTGTAGTATTACATGCAACATACTAAAGAAAAGGTGAAAGACGATAATATCTGAAAACGATCATATCAATTATTCATGAGGGTGATCTATCTATCTATCTATCTATCTATCTGTCTGTCTATCTGTCTATCTATCTATCTATATACTGTCTGTCTCTCTGTCTATCTATCTATCTATCTATATCTGTCTGTCTGTGTAGTATTACATGCAACATACTAAATAGCAGACGAAAGACGATAATATCTGAAAACGATCGTATCAATTATTCATCATTCAAACTTCTTTTTAAGTGCTGAGACTGAAATGTTTTGAAACAGAGGGAGTGAGAGAGAGAGAGACAGACAGAGAGAGAGAGAGAGAGAGAGAGAGAGAGATGCAACGAAGCATCTGTCACAATGTAGCAGCCTTCGCTTCCATGGATATTAGCTTTCAAGACGCTGAATATTTTATATATTCTTTCTTTTTTCTTTTCGAGAGCGGCCCGCTTCTTCGCAACGGCATGGCTCCGCACATTCATTCAGTTCAATTGCTGCGTCCAGGTGCGCACGTGCACACACACACACACACACACACACACACACACCTACACACACACACACACACACACACACACACACACACACCTATACACACACACACACACACACACATTTTTGATGTATATTTCCATTCATTTATCGAGTGGGCGTGGGATGGCGTGGAGGTCACGGGGCGTCATGTTGAAACTGACAGGGTTTTTTAAGGTACTTGTCAGTCGGGGACGACTGAGCAGAAAAGCTACTATCCTGCATCCACATGGTGTGGAAGACAGGCACAGGGAGGGAGGGAGGGAGGGGAGGCAAGGAAGGAGGGAGAGAGGGAGTAAAAGGAGAGGCAAGGAGAAGGAGGGAGGATAGGGAAGAGAGCGAAGAGGAAGGAGAGGGAAGGGAAAGGATACAGAGGGAGAGGGAGGGAGAGAGGTGGGTGGAGAGAAGGAAAGAGGGAGGCAAGGTGAGGGGACGGAGGGATAGATAGAATGGGGGAGAAGGGAGGGAGAAAAAGAGGAGAATGAGAGAGAAAGTAGAGGTACAAAATGATGCAAAGGGGACGGAAGTAAAGGAGGGATATAAAAGAGGGAGGCAGGGGAATTGGGAGGTAAGAACTTTGTTACTGGCAGGCTTGATTGGAGCCCTGATGTGTGTGTGTGTGTGTGTGTGTGTGTGTGTGTGTGTGTGTGTGTGTGTGTGTCCAGAATGGTGGTCAGAGCTTGGAAGGGAGAGAATTTGGGTTTCTCTGTCTGTCAATTTAATTGTGATTGGAAGGGGGGAAGGAAGGAAGGAGGGAAGCAAGGAAGCAAGCAAGGAAGGAAAGAAGGAAGGAAAGAAGGAAGGAAAGAAGGAAGGAAGGATTAGAGGTAAAAAGCTAGGAAAGAAGGAGGAAAGCAAGGATAATTTGTCATAATCTTGATGCTCTGCTTTTACCTTTAGCAAATGTAATGTAGGCCCTATGTATGTGATATAGCCTGTATATATTATCAGAAAGAAAGAAAAACATCACGACAAAGGAACAAACGAAGGAGCAAAGGAACAAACCAAAGATGAAAGGAACGAAGAGAGGGAGGAACGAACAAACAAACAAAAAAAAGGAGTAAACAAATGAAGGAAAAAAAAGAGAAAAAGAGGGAAAGAAGGAAGGAAGGAAGGAAGAAAGGAAGGAAGAAAGAAAGGAAGCAAGGAAACAAGGAAGAAGGGAAGGATAACATGGACGTTTTGAGAAAATTAGTCTCAAAACATTCATGTTAAAAGAGGGAAAGAAGGAAGGAAGGAAGGAAGGAAGGGAGGAAGAAAAGAAGGAAGCAAGGACACAAGGAGGAAGGGAAGGATAACATGAATGTTTTGAGAAAATGAATCAAAAAAATATTTATCCAATTATTTTTGAACTAGATTAATGGCTCCTAGGCTTATAATAGTTATACACACTCCCTGTTCAAGCAAGTAAGCAAGATGCAAGTAACTAAACATATGAATAAAACCACCAAAATTTAAGGTTTCATGCAACAACCACACAGGGTTTCTTGTCCCAAACTGAACACACACACTTTCACACACACTATCAGAAAAAGCTGAAACGTGCTTGTACCCTTATTTGAAGGGACAAGGCCTCCTGTGCTCTTTCAACACATCTTTTCTTTTTTTTTCCCCCACCCTGCTCCTTGCTCCCGGACCTCCCATGGCTGCCCTCGCCTCCCATTTGCATTCATTTTCATGATTGCCCCGTGCCTGTCTCTCCCTCCCCTCCCCTTCGGCTCGCCCTCCTATTACCTGCCTGTCCACTCGGCTCGGCGTCAGTCCGCAGACAGAGCTCGCCCGTCTTCGCCTTCCTTCCCCCTTTTCAAAACCACAGGCATGGTTGAGGGGAGCTGTAGTCGGAATCGTTCAAGTGTGCTCGTTCACTTTTTTTTTTTTAGGGGGCTTGTCATTTCACTATTCTACCTTTTCCGACGCCGCTGTCGGATGGAAGGGGATTAATGGGCATCACCTCAATGCTCTTCAGACCTGTTTTTTTCTTCTTCTTTGCCTTTGAAAATATGAATATAAATATATATTTTTTTCTTGTGTGGTGAATTGATGTATTTTGAAACATCTTTCCGGACCAAGAGCATATCAATGAAACTGAATGATAAAGGCAATAAAAGGTGTTTTCTGAGTCGACGCAGGTGAGATGTGCATTTTTCAAAAATCAGCTGACATGCCATGAAGTCTTGAACAACTTTGGGTTTTGACCGATCTACCACATGTTTTTTTTTTCTCCTCTACAGCAGACAAATTTAATTACATTATGTTTGGTATGAACATAGGATTTGCTAGGAGACAGGGGAATATGTCCCCTATTAGGTGATTAGGATGAATCGTCCCCCCATCGTCCCTATTATTTCTGCCTCATAGGCATATACTGCATTTTTACACACTCTGCATTTTTAGAAGCTGAGTTTAACTGAAGCGCATGTTGTGATTGGCTTTGATTACACGTACAAAACATCAATTCCCTTTGAAAAATGGAGCTGGATGTTTGAATCTAGTTTTTAATTCATGCCTCTAAAGACATTTGGACAACAAATTAGACCGCATACTTTCCTCATGTAAATGTGTATCTTTCAATCACACTGAAAATGCACTTGAATATAAGCTACTACTATACTGAGTATTATGTCAGTGTGATTTGCTGCCCAAGGTTTGATCCAGAGTGTGTCCTTCCCCCAAAGTTGAAATGAAACCTATGCCCTTGGGTATGAAATCAATATTTATTAAAGAGTTCAAGTTTTTCAGCCTGGAGCTAAAAAAAAAAAAGAAAATCCCCTTATGCCATGGGACCAGGCAAAATAAAACATATTACTCCTGGCATGTAGGGGACTCACTGCACAAAATCACTAAAATGTGCTAAAGTACAGTATATTACAGTGGCCCACCCATACACTACCTGATCAAATGGTGACAGCCAAAACCAAAAATACATTAAAGTCAGAAAATGAAATATCGGCCCATTATAGTATGGTTTATTGATAATGAGCTAACTCCCCTTTGATGAGTAGCTTCCTCATCCTCATCCTCTTACCTGTCAGTTTGGGGAGAAGCAGTGCAGAAGAAAGTACTGTGTTTAACCCTTTAATATCTGGAACAGGGTTTTTTTTTCCTGTATATCAGTGCCTATACAAAAAGTAAGTGTTTTGGGAATTAAGAAGAAACGTCTTTATTTTCAGATTTACGATCATACATTTTTTGAAGGAAAGTTTTGAATAGGTTTAATGGCCTCCAGGGGCATGAAACTTAATCCTTACATAAATGATCATGTAAAGTTTCAATTCAAGAAAAGGGAAAACAATCTGCCAAAATTGGAGTAGCGACTTTTTCACTTGTGAGGTAAAACTTTTTAGGAGGCTCAGTCAAGTGTTTCCTCTAACCAAATTTTCTTTCCATCAAGCTTTTTATTAACTTCCAACAGTCTTTACATCACATAGGGATAGATCACTTCAGTTTGCATGACTTAACATACACTAATCGAATAGATAAAAATCCAACGGAATCCAACTGAATTTCCCAAGGAAAATACTTGTATTACTTTTATAATGCTAGGGCTAGGGAAACCCAATCAGAATCTACTGTATAATAAAAGAGATTCATGTTCAAAAAAGATTACACTATTTGAAAAAAAATAAAAATAAATGACAATCATAGAGTGATTGTTGACAAGGTAATGTAAAGTTATGAATCATCTATCATCTTTCCTTACGAAATAGCATAGTAATAGTATGAACTGAAAATAGCATCAGATGTGATTCTGAAATAGTAATTCATAAAATTCAAGTTTTTTTTTTGTTTTTTTTCCCCCCAACATGGATGCATAGCCTGGTGATTTGGAATGAAACCCTTCAATTTCAAAATGAGTATCAACTTGAAAAAAAAAGACTTTTGGAGATATACAGTCTTCATAGAGACAGCAGTGACATGTTTCCTTTATACTGTACTGTACTGTAGGACAGTTTAGATTTGATCTGAATATTTACTACTGTACTCCAGAAGCACAAATGAGAGGGCGGAGTTGACCCTGTTGTATGCCAAGGTCAGGCTTCTTTCAGCTTGAATATCATTCAGCCAATTAGAGCTCTGATTTCAGCCACACCGGAATGTCAGACAGGCCAGCAATAAATGATAATTGAAAGGCAAGCACAGAGCAGGTTAATGGCTCATTCACTGTGTAACACACACACACACACACACACACACACACACACACACACGGTTCTCTGCATTTGTGATGTGTCATGCCACTCTCATGTCAAAGAGCCTATCAAGGCTTGGATGTATTGTAAAGTAGCTATAGGAATAAAACCACTGTCATTATAATATTCATGAGCATTCAGATCCCTCCCCTCCCCCTTTTCTCTTCTGTTTTCCTCCTCTCCTCTCCTCTCCTCTCCTCTCCTCTCCCCTCCCCTCCCCTCCCCTCCTCTCCTCTCCTCTCCTCTCCTCTCCTCTCCTCTCCATGTCCCTCTTCAGCTCCCTCTCTTCTCTCCTGAATGCCAGAGGTGACAGACGGAGGCTTTCTTGTCTCCTCTCTGCAGCTCTTAAATCCAGAAAAGGTTAATTCCTCCAGTGTCTACAGACCTCATTTCAACCGCCGGGGTTACATCCCTGCCCCCCTTTCTTTTAAAGACAACGTTTAAATTTTAAAAACCTACACGTCCTAACCGATTTCACTCCAGCTGATCATTCTACAAAAGCACATGGCGCGATAAAATATGCATCGCAACCAATCTTAGGGAACTTTCTTATGGTCGGGGATGGGGGAGGCGGGGGGGGGGGGGGGGGGGGGGGAGAGAAAAATGTATCTCATTTTCATGTTTAATGGGGAGGACTTACACATTTTTGGGGTTTGAGGAAACTTCAGAGGTTGTACCAAAAAGAATCAAGATGTCAAGCAACGTGCCGGGGGGCTGCCTGTTGGAATTTATGGAGAGGACTTCAAATGTCAGAGGCAAAGGAGATGGGAAAAGTGTGCTGTTCTTTAGTCTAGAGCATAGAGTCATTGTAGTTTTACAGTAATAGGCTATTTTCAGGGCAAAACACTGCTCATTATTGACATTATTGACATCACCCAACTTCCCCCAATACTACATTCAGTCCATTCTTGCATCTTGTTGCAAATAGAGATCATTTGTAAAATGGACAGGGGCGGACTTAATCATTTGGGGGCCCTGGGCAAAGGCAAGCACCCCCTGAATTTTAATCCATCCTTTCTGTATATAAACTTAGGTAGCTTTTCTTATTTTATTTTGTTTAACTTTGTTTTGAAAGGAAAATGAGCTTAAAGTCCACAATAGCCTGACTGAGTAAGGGGGGTGGCCATGACTCAAGATTGAAATTGTTTATTGTAACAAAAAGAGGGGTGTTCTTCAATAAGTACATTTCTTTTAAATTGATGAAAAATAAGTTTACATCAGTTCTATTCTTGTCTTTTGTGGGGGCCTCTGGCTGCCGGGGCCCAAGGTGGTCGCTTACCTTTACCTAATGGTAAGACCGCCCCTGACTGTAGATTAACATGAATAAATCCTACATTTATAAGTGAAGAAATGACCTTGTGGTTGGAGACACAAACTAATCTCCAGCGGGTCCAAGGTTTGATTCCTGCTGTTGTCAATAGGTGATGTAGTGGTGTCTAGAAGACTGCTGTCATAACTGCCAGCTGATATAAAAAACAGCTGTGAAACAGTAATAGAGTAAACAGTAAATAGAGAAAGACCAGGACACATTTTTACATAACACCCATAGTGCCTATGCTCCATAAACTCCGGTGGCACCTGCACTTAGGCTGATGCTGTGCTGCTATAACCACATAACACATGAAATGCATGTGTGTGATTAACACTGTAAGTTGTCTAAATCAACAAAAATCCATGGCAACATTCTTCTATTTGATTCTGCTGAATTGGAAGGGACAACCATGATAACAATGCTATATTCAAAAGAACTGTAGGTGTAATAACCATATTGAATTTTGAAATGAATAAATCAGTAAATATGTTTGAGTACCTGTGAGTCTCAATAACCCCCTAATGCTTTGTTGTCAAAGTTGACCATATATAATTTATTTCATTCAATGTTTTATTTACAGTTGCAGCCACTTAAACTGCTCAGTATACAGTAGGAGGCACATCCTGACTGGTGATGCAGCTTGCTTTAAGCTGACTGCTGTCAAAATCTATATGCAAATTATTCCTAGGTGTTTGGGTCATGGGTTTACTGAATCAAGACAATTCAGTTAGTCAGGTACATTGTCAATCACAAAAAAGTATACTAAACAAATACTTTGCTGCAATAATCTAAACACTTTGGCACACATTGTATTATCATATGTCATATATTTGTCATATTATTTGTAATGACTGTTTCCCTGGCCTCAACACTTGCATACAAACTGCTAAGAAACTAATCTGAAACTAATACTTCTTTATTTGGCTGGATTTTAAAGAGTCATTCAGTGATGTATCCCAGCCCTATAATCTCATACCGCTGCTGTTTTCATGTTGTTGTTTTTTTAAATCTTGAGTAACAATAAGAATATGATCCAATTTTGGAGATACAAGCTTTTCATCTAACAGCAGGAGTTCCCACTTCCATCATTTCAGTGTGTGTTTCCATTGGATATCTGGTGGTTATTGTCCAGGAGACATTTTATCCTCCTGTATATGTGTATTTATGCTACAACGGGACAATCTCTCTCTGTCTCTCTCTCACACTCACTCACACACACACACACATACACACACACACACACACACACACAAAGTACCTCTCTCACTCTCTCTCTCACTTTCTCTCTCACTCTGTCTCTCCTTATCTCTGTCTTTCTAACAAATACGGGGGACAGCAGGCAGAAAAGTCTGCTCCACACACACACACACACACGCACACACACACGCACACACACTCGCCCAGCCGCCCCTGCTGCAGCATCTCCACACTGCAAACAAGCGTCCGGCCGTTATCGCTCCTCGCCACGCTCGCTGAGCAAAGTTTAAGCTGATTCGGTGACAACCCAAAACCGAGCCACCCCGGCATTTCCTTACAGCGCCGCCCCCCACCCCCCCACCCCCCCTAATCTGCCGGACCGGGGGAAGAGACAGAGAGCGGCCCGCTCTCTAATTCGACAGAGGAGCGAGGCTCGAGAAAACAGCACAATTAAAAAGATACTGTTGTGTTTACACTCGCTGGCCTGTGTAACTGCTGAATGGCGGACATAAACAGCTTAGCCGCAGCCAGTGTAAGTGGCCTCCTCCCGCCGAATGCCACAAGAGCGGCTGTATTCTGTCACACCGCACTGACAGGAATTGGAAAAGCTGCTGTATTATGCGCTGCCCACAATAAACCTTGTGTTGTTTGAAAAGCCGGCATTAGACAGCAGAAAACTGGCATGAGAGGAGGGGAATAATTTGATCTTGTCTAATCTGGCTGAGGGGGGAAATATTGTAATCCGCTCTGTGATTGTGTGTGTATCTGTGTGTGTGTGTGTGTGTGTGTGTGTGTGTGAGTTTGTGTTACTCGCTCACATGTGCACACATTTGTTTGCAGACAGAGGTTTTGAAAAGCAGCATTCCGCTATTTGGTCCTTTGTGCGAGTTTGTTGATGTCGCCCATTGTGCTCAGGTTCCCATAGGTGTTTCTCACACAGCAGATCATAACAGGAGACTGATCTGGAGCTGGAAACCCCTTCGTAGTACACACACGCACACGCACACACACACACACACACACACACACACACACGCACACACAGTTCCACTCCTGTCCTCACGGGCCCGTCGCAGCTCCCATTGTAAAAGCATCTGGTTTTATGAGGAGTGCAGATGTAAATCCCCCCCCACCCCCCCGCATCCTCTGTGCTATCTGTCTGGCATCCCGTTGTCTCTATCTCTGATCACCTATCTTCTGGGAAGTGGCGAGGGCGGCGGGCCAGCAAACGCCAACAACAGAGACATTAGCCCTCTTGTATTCGTCCCCCGCCCAGAAACAATGGACCTGTGTCGGGGCGATTGTTTCCCCCAGCGGTTTCTGCAGGGGGAAAGTTTTCGGTTTCCGTTCCATCGCTCGGCCGCCATTGTTGTTCCTCTTTGATAAAGCGCGAACAAAACCCCCAAACTAATCTCACATACTTCCATTCATTACAATCCTGGATCATAAAAACGGACATTTTCGGATTGTTGTTTTACCGAGCTTTTTGTTGCCTTTTTTTTCCTACTGATTTTTTTATTCATTCATTGTTGTTTTGGGTTTGTTTTGTTAGATGAAAGGTAGAGTTACTGTGGTATAATAGGTAATCAGGTGCGGTGGGGCTTTTTCTGAGTGTGTCCTTGTTGCTGGGGGGAATCGGGGAGGGGGAATGATTACCGGGGCGCACTCACCCGGGGAGAGAGAGGGAGACAATGAGCGGAGTAGATTGTCTTGTGTATGACGATAAACTAAGAGGCTCATTATTATCTGTAGAGTGATAAACCACATGGATGGTTCAGATATGACGCTTATGCAGCCTGCTGTGTGGTTTTGGTCTCCTGCTTCCGTCAGAGCACATGTGGCCTGTTGGATTAAAGCATGAACTTTTGCTGGAATCACTGTAATAGTTTTCAGATGCGATGTACAACTGCTTCATACAGCCAATCATACAAAGCAGCTGGTAATATTAACCATGCAGCTTTATGTCCTTTTGCTACAAAGGCAATGTTACTGCAATGCAGATTGGCAGTTCAGCCGTCAACTATGACCGAATTATTATAGTTATAGTATAGTTGTAGTTTAGTTAGAAGCTTTTGTTTGTCCTATTACAATTACTTCAAGTTGTGCATTTTTTCTGTTTAAGGATGTTTCTGTAAAAAACATAATTAAAAAAGTAATCAAAAAAGTTATTACAGATTTTATCAAAAGTACTGTATCTTTTCATTGCTTTGACAGTAACTGTGACTTACAGTTGTCTTGTTGTATTGAAATCCATTTTTGCACTCCATCCTTTCCCAGAATGCATTTTTCTGATCAAGAACAAGGAGTGTGTATGAAGAAGCAGGATTTCTCCATTAGCAAGCATCAGATAAATTGAAAAATAGCCTGAAATAACCTCTCAGGTGATGCTCATAGATGAATCATCAGTTGGTATGACATTGAAAGATGGAAGATGAAGACATCCACAAGCACCAATTTCCAAGTTTCATTTGACAAACTATTAAAAACACTGAGAATTACAAATAGTTCCTTTTTTCTCAGGCTCATAATCCCGCTTCTTGAAATATCCCTGCAGATGGTGTGAGTTTGTGTGACTTATTTACCTGTCCAGCCTCTCGGTGTAGCGTTGTGTACAGCGTTGTCAACAAGATGTTAGCACTCAAAGGGGAAAATAACTGCAAATATAAACATGGTGAGGTACATCCTGAGCCGAGACAAACCTGGCTTTCTGACAGCTTGACAGTCACCTGAGGGTGAAACAGATTCCAAAATCACTGTCCAACCGGCCACACACTGTCTTGCTTTGTCTGACACACACACACACACACACACACACCCACACACACACACACACACACACACAGACACACACGCACACAAGCACACACACACACACACACACATACTAGTCCACAGAGGGCCAGGCAGGAAAAGAGGCCGGCTCTGGCTGGGCAGCTGTACGGTCAAGCAGAAATATCTGGATGTTTCCCCTCCAGCAAGCTGCTGGTATCACTGGTGACAGACAGACTGACAGTCAGACTGTTACTCTCTCTCTCTCTCTCTCTCTCTCTCACACACACACACACACACACACACACTCACACACAATGATCGACAGATAGATGGACAGACAAGAGACTGACAGACAGAAAGAGACACACATGCCGCATGTTGCATGCAGGCACAGTCAGACAGGCACAAAGACATACTAACTGATGAAACCTCATACTCCCTAAACACACACACACACACACACGCACACACACGCACACACACACCCACACACACACACACACACACACACACACACACACACAAACACACGCATATGCCAATCAAGTCAAATAATACATGCCTCTATTGGTGTTAGAATAGTCTTACAAAGGCAGTTTTTAAGCTATTAAGGCACAAAGTCAGACACAAATATCTACTGTAGTCCGACAAGTAACTTGCCACATGTTGGTACCAACTGTACATATCTGGATGTGTGATGGGGAACAATAAATCTTTACACAAAATATAGGGGAATGTGTCACACGGGGAAAAAGTGCAAGGATCCTGTGCTTATGATGGCTGTGAACAGTGCATTTGTTTGATTTTAACACACCAACAACATTTCCCTTTTAAAATCTATAGTGAAAATGGAAATGTTTCATGTTTCACTTAAAGATCTACTATAGAATTATTTAGAATGTATCAGTTTTTAATGTATATATGGTTGAGGGAAAGACACAGATTCATTTATAGCTATACTATTGCAAAATTCCAGATTGGGCCTTTAACCTGGGGCTTTAGTACACCCATTATTCCCCATAAAAAAACTTTAAATGATTTCAGGGTTTATTACACAAATGCCATCCAATTCTTAAATTGTATGAGCTCAACCTGAAAGCATTCATGCTTTTACTTCTGCATTTTGTTTAACCTGAAAGTAACATTTTGAAGTGGGAGGTTGCAGTCCAAAACATTATATATTGGGTTGTGTGCCAAAAAAGTGGCAATGATTTTGTCTATTTAGAAATATAAGGAAAATATTAGCTACTCAGATCTATCATCAAAATTGTTGTCATCTACAATATGAGGGCCAATTTTGGCATTTTGAGCAGCTCTGAAATGCATTGTCCCATTCTAGGCCTTAAACTGAATGTTCTCCTCCAGTCCTGCAGTTCCATTTTCAAACCATAGAGGTCACTGTTGCTTTACATACCACCTAAAACCGCTTGTCTCCATTTAAACCTCCCTTTTAAACCTTCTGGATTCACCCTTTTACTCACAGATAAAAGAGAAATGCCCCTTACCATCCTATCAAATGGTATGCATGACATTCTGTGTTGGGTATGTTCCTCTTTCTTAAACCTCTCTTTCAAAATTAATCTGATAAACTGCAATGCTAGAGAAAATATGGTGTATTGTTGATGCATACTTTACAATGTGATTGCGGGCTGATGCTGTGATGTATGGAGTGGTTGCTTTCTGCATGTGGTTTTTGATGAATGGGATTTTGGGTGTAGCACACATGAGAGAGAGGATCTAAATAGGTAGGGAGCATAAGCACTTAAAGTCTAAACCTCAAACTAACCCCAAACACTCTGCAAACCACTTAAGACTGGCTTGATGTGGTTCAACTTGCTACAAGGGATGTACCTCGAGTTTTCTGCTCACATTATAGAAACTATACTCAGGTGCTGCACCTGTTTCTAACCACAAGCATAAAGCCAACCAGTTTCGTCCCATTATTACTTAACATGCCATAAAGTACTTAGCACTTAAACTGCCTGCCCACAAGTAGGCCATAGATGCACCACCACTTCCACCAGCACCACTAAACAAGACTGGGAATATTTTACTGTAGACCTTCTATGGAAAATAATAGTCCACGTGCCTGACACTCCTATAGCAGTCTAACAAAATGTGTTGTCTTCTTATGAAACCATTTAGATCAACATGGCTCTGATTTTGTCTAGGTTTTATGGGCTATTATGGGTTTTAATGGACTACACTGTTTGGCCCATTGG